>NW_009694158.1:0-66008 GCF_000703405.1 Apaloderma vittatum
AGAGTGCCAGAGAGTCGCTTCCCTGCGAATAACTGCAGAGAAACCTGTTTTGCCGTTTTTTGTGGGGTTGTGGTTGGGGTTTTTTTAGTTCAAATCCCTCCAAACTTCGGCAAGCAGCACATTCTAACTGCTATTTACTTCATGAAAATCAAGTAAAAGCAGTTTTTTTAAAAAACATTTTTCTGGGAAATCCACTATCCCAAAAAAACCCTGTTGGGTTTGTCAATATTTGTGGAAGAGCGAGCCACTCTTCCAGCAGTGCGCCTTTGCTGGGTGGGTTTTGGGATGTGGGTGCTGCGTGCCACGCTGGCGTGCGCAGGAAGGTTCCAGAATGGCAGGGCCCACAAAAAACGGCTCCCGCCCGCTCTGCAGGAGCACCCCCGAGCCCCCACCTCTCGCTAGGGACTGCGCAAGGGGCACAGGCAGTCAGGCTTCCACACCCACACAGCCTGTCTCATCGTAGCCTGGGCATGGGGGGAATGGCGATGCGTGGTTTCCGTGCTGGTTGTTTGGGACGGGAGGAGAGCGCTGCTTCCCTCGTGCAGTTGTGGTTCGGTGACCAAGCTGTAGCTCGACACCGGGAACCGCCAGCAAATGCCTTTGCCATGCTGCTGCTAGGGTGATTTTGAGAAATCCAGGTTGCTACAACCTGAAAGAAGTTTAAAAAGGCGGTACTTGATGATGCTCCCTTTCACAAAGCCTTCTCCTCCTGCAGTAGAGCGCTAGTGCTCTTTGGAGCATGGGCGTTAACGCACCCTGTGCAGCAGGATGGGTTCTTTTCTGCTTTCTAAAAAACTAGACCAATTACACAAAATCAGCTGAGAGGGGTGACCTACTTGGAGGGAGAAGAGGAAAAAGAGTGTTTGAGGAGACCTTGATTTCAAACATCACCTCGTCTGTCCTACTATTTGTCCTAACCAAATAGGGTTATTACCTCCTGAAGGTGTGAAATGCATGGTGTAAAGGCCTGTTTGGTTTTTTGGGGGTGGTTTTTTTTTTCCTTTGCTGCTTCACCAGGAAAAGGAAATAGTTATTCACGAGCATGCGTTTCATGTTTCTTAAACGTTCTTTCACTGCAGCTGTGATATCAAAAGGTTAAAATACCTAGAACATTTCTCCTTATCCTGTCTCTCACAAAGAGTATTTAGAATTAGGGGCTGGGGGGTTGGAACTGGATGATCTTTAAAGGTCCCCTCCAAGCTATTCTATGCTTAACAAAATTTTAGGTAGTTCTGGGGAAAGCGGGGGATGTGTTATGGTTGAAAGTCACAAAGACAACAAATAACATCTTCACAAATACCTGGATCTTGCAGGTCTTCAACACGGTTGGCACTGCCACAGCTACCTTCCTGCATGCGGCTCAGGGCGACGTGTAAGTACAAGAGGTGTTCCTGTGAAATTTGCATGCCTGTCTTCTGGTAGATTAGTGGTTTTTTCCCCTCCTCCCCCCTTTAAATAGGTGGGTTGATTGTGACAAATGGGGAATGTAGCATAATGCAGATGATTTGGGTTGGGAAGCATCATGGGTAATATCTGGAAAGCTCTGCTATTCATACTTCTTTTTTTTTTTTGTAACTGAGAAAGGATTTGCCTGTATTTCCGATACTTGCTTTCTGTGAAAGAATGAGATATTTCAATTAATTTATGTCAATGTTGTGGCCTTTCTTGAGCCACTGAAGCGTTGGAAGGTAGGTATCCCAAGGATTTTGCTAATACCACTGAACAGTCCGTAAATAGATGAAAACCACAATGCAAAACTAAGGTATGGTGACAAATCTGACTTACTTCATGTGAGAATAGTGTTTCTAATGTAATAAGAATGTAAACTGTCTTACCAGCATGAAACATCTACACATTAAATGCCTGTTCAGAAAGGAAGAGTTGGTTGCGTTTCACCACAGGTTAAGTAATCGTGGGTTAATAGGATTCTGTCAAATACATGCTGGGAAATATTAGTCTTCTTAATATGCCAGCATTTTATCTTGAAAAGATGTCCACATTTCTGAAAATTCCTAGTACTGCATAGATGCATGATGGCTGTCTGGAGATGTAAAATAGGGTTTGAAAAGATATGTGGAGGATGGAAATGGTGGATGCTTATAAGATCAGTTTTAGAAATAGAAGGGAAAAGGAAGGGAATAGAAGGGAAAAGGAAAGCTGTGTCCTACCTGATTATGTTCCCTTTAATACATCAGGCTAAATGATGCTCCATTTTGACTTATGTTAACAGAATATGGCTAGTCTTAGGCTGATGTTTTAAAAGGTGGATGAACGCTACACTTCTTTTTGAAGTGGGTGTACACAGAGACACCTAGGAGAATGTGATAGTACTTAAACTTCTTTTGAAAACAGACAATTTTTTTTATTTATTTATTTTTTTTACTTTAGCTGTGTTTTCAGTATTTTCTCATAGTTTGTACTTAGTATTTAATGTTAAGGTATGGCTGCCTCCAATCACATAAATAATGATTAAGTAAATGTGATATTCTTTCACATAAATGTGATGTTCTTTCATGTATTTATTGCAAATCTTATCACTTGGCATTCATAAGTATAAAGTTTTAAACTTTATTTTTCCACATATTGTGTGTTTGTGTGGTAGTGTCAGTACACAGATATGGTGCAAGGACGGGGAGCAATAGTATTTACTCATTTTAATGGTTACATTTAATATGCCGTATGCAGATAGAGTGAGGCTAATGCAGTGTGTGTATGTGTGTGGGAAAAAAAGTCTTTGTCCTCAAAATATTTTTTCGGAAAAATAAGTGACCAGTGTAGGCTTGCCTGGCTTTGGGAGGGAGTGGATGCTTTGGAGAAGGGTGGATTGCATTTGTTTTGGTTTGTTTTTGTCTTCTGATAATTCTTCATTTTTAAAAGAATTTGTTTCCTAGTGTAAGAAACCAGCAAGGGAGGGAGAGATGTGAGACCTTATTACAGAAAAAGGTCAGTACTGTCCTGTTCCTTCATTGTCTCATTCATGTGTTGTTGTTTTTTTTCCCTTGGCTGACCTGCCAAAAGATTATTTGGGAGGGGACGGAAAGAAGAGAGTGTCTTGTTTTATGGTGGCCACGTGTATCAGAGGGTATGCTTAATTAGAAAATTGTAATATAGCCCTACAGCCTAATGGAGTGAGAAGATGACAATTCTCAGCCGGCTGGGTGGGGCACAATGCAGTGCTAACTGTAAGCCTTTTGTCTAATAAAAATGTCTGAAACAAAGTGATTGTCTGGCAGTCAGCATCCCACTTAACCTTTTTAAAGACAGGAAGACGAGGTTAATCAATGTATCTTTGTATGCTGGGATTTTTGTGCATTACTAGGGAGCCATGACTTTTGCTGCTTTGGTTCGTATCGCAGTGCAGCGTATTCAGAGTTTGAAAGATTATTTGTGAAATAGTGCCTGTTGAAATTATTAAAGCTTCCAGCAAAAGAAAAGCCCTGTATGCAGCTGCTGAAGTACTTTGCCTCACTGTTTTTAAGGTTTCTTTTTCTTGTCAGTGCAATGAATTAAACTTCAGCAGAGTTTCACAGGGTTGCTAGAAAATACAAATCTTGCTGTTCCTAAGCTCTGCTTTAAGTCTCCTGTATTACTGAATAGTTGGAATTACTAGATAATTATGGAAAACCTAGTGCATTATGTAAGTTAAATGTAGGCATTGTTTAAAAACCTCATTTTAATGAGATAAGGCATTCTTAAATGCTCTTGCTAGAACAATGAATTTGATTATTATTTTTTAAAATGCTGAAAATACTGCATGGTTATCTAAGAATTTGTAGCATTTCATAAGCAGGATATTTGCACGATGCTGTTATTTTTTAAGGCTATAAAGTGTAAAATTAAGTCTAGTAATACCCGATACCTGTAAGCCGCTATTTATGTTCTGTTAAATTTGAAACAATGTAAAATGTGTAGCTTGTGCAAGACTAGTAAGGCTGAATCTGTTGAAAATTGTTGTAAAAGAATCTGATCATCGATGTGAGGGGAGTTTTATATGGTTGCAAGGTACCTCAAAAATAATAAAACTTGTATTTGTGCTGTCTTGTTAATCCATTAAATGTTTAGTTACTTCATTTGAACAGGATTGAGGAGGCTCATTTTCAAATTAATACTTGCTTTTAATGCTAGGTGACAGTATCACCACTGAAATGCAGAATTCTCTGTGGTTTACACTTTCTGTAGAGACAAACAATTTAATTAGCATGTATCGAAAAGAAAATGGTGGCGTCTCGTTTCGGCAAAGACTGAATAGAAAACTGATGTGATGATGTAACACTGGGGCACTGTTTTACAAAGAATAATGTATATGCTGAAGTATGATCGTAAAATTAGACAAACTTTAAAATGGGCAGTGAATGTTTTGAGATGCAATTCTTTTCTGCTGCACTTAATATTTGAATGTTACAATGGGTGTCTGTGTTAACAGAACACAGCCAGGCTTATGTATTGTATTATAGATAAAATAGAGAGTACTCTAAAGAGAGGGCAAGTGTTACCCAGGGTCTGATTTTTCTTATGCTTGCTGTAGGGTATTTGATGCTAAGATGAAGGATAAATGATATTTATCATCTGTGCAGTATTGATCTAGCTGAAAAGGAAGCAAGTAAAAATCAGCGTTTTAAATAGAACTTAAAAAAAATAAAGCCTCTAAGACTGTGAAACCTGTAATCAGAGTAAATCGGAGGGGAGGAGGAGAAGGAAGGGATTGAGGGGAATGGTTACAGTAATAGAACGCATGCTCTGCTTCTTCAGCTCTGTGTAAGCAAGTAGGTATCTTGATGGAAAAGATAAAGCAAGTACCTGAATTTACTGGATTCCCGATCAGCTAGTAGCATTTCTGAATATATGGGGTATTTCTGCAAATCAGTGTGTTGCGTCTATGCTTTGCTGGAGCAGCAGACCTATTTGCAAAGCTGCTTGTCACACTGTTGTTTTTATTATAATAGGACTTATATGGAAATACTTCTGCAATGCATCTAAAAAAAAAAGAGACAAATGGCAGCGTTTACAGAAAGTGGCAGATTATACCACAATGTGTGTGTAGGGAGGAGGAGGTTGGTGTTGTGTTCTTGCCCCCCTCCCCTTTTCCCCTCAGCCCCCTTACTAGGGAGGGACTGATATTTTGTTTAAATATGGTGCATGTTACATTGAACTATTGTAAGGAGTAACACAATAGGGCCCTTAACCTGGTTAAGGGCTTTGGGTCCTACATCAAGGTAAATAATGAATATGGGTTTGTTTGCCCGGTGGGTCTTACTGTGTGGAAGAATAGCTGAGTCTGTTCTTCTTTCTTTTTAACTGCTTGTCTGACATATAAATCACTTAAAATTAGGAGTTTGTTGGAAGATGTTTGGCCTTTCTAACAAGTCAAGAGACTTGAATTTTGTTTTATTACAGCTGAAGGGCCTGATCTGATCTTAATATTTTTATATTTAGAGCAAAACCGTCAATTTTAAGATAAAGAAAAAATTGTGGCCACTTTATGTAAAGCAGCAGTTGCTCTTGTGGACTTGGGCTGTTCATCCTTGGTAATGAATGTCGTTCTTAGTAATTCAGCAAAATATTCTTAACTTTGTGCACATTTGGAGTTTAATTTTTCTTAAAGTGCAGGAGGAGAAAAACATGAACAAGGAAGGCAGAGATGAGGAAAAAATGGTATTTTTTTTCTTCTTGTTGGGGAAGACTGCTTTCCTTGTGGAACAGATTTAATTTCTCTGTCTTTCATATTAAGCGGTAGCATGCAAAAGGATGCAAGTCTTAAAGGGTAATACGGGTTTTACGTGCAGGAAGGTGGAAAGCTGGACCTAAGATCCTTGGTATCGTGATGGGTCACGCCTTACCCCTGTGTACCTCACCTGGTGGTGGATGGATAGGGCTGAGTTTTTGGCTGCTTTTTATTCTGGTGAAAACAAGGGTTTGTCTCAGGCTGAACAAATAGTAAATCCTTCAAATAATCTATTTCTTAAATACTAGCTCAAATTAGAATGCTCCTGAAGACAGATCTAGTCTAGACTTAGGCTGCACCTGGTTTGGTTAACTATCAAATTAATGATGCCATGGGTGGTTTTGGAGCACATTGCAGGAAAATGGCTGCCTCCAGTTGTATTGGCTGTGCTTACAGCAGCATGAGCTCTTCCCCAAATCCTTCACTGATGCCAGTTTATGGTCCCATTAGCCAAGCAGAGAGTCCTGTGCTTTGAGATGCACCTTGCACTTCTTGCAACTGTTAGCACAAGTTCAGTGTTTTCACTCAGCTTGGCAGTGTGCAACAGACTTTCATTCTGAGCAGCTTGACTCTGAAGTATTCACAAGGTTGAGACAAAAAGCACTATCTCACCACCCTCACAGTGAAGAATTAATTTCTAATATCTACTCTGTCTTCCCTCTCTGTTTGAAACCATTGCCTGTCATCCCATCACTACACTCCATAATAAAGAGTTCCTCCCTTTCTTTCTTGTAGCCCCCTTGATTACTGGAAGGCTCCTTGGAGCCTTCTCTTCTCCAAGCTGAACAGCCCAGGCTCTCTCAGCCTGTCCTCACAGGGCAGGTGTTCCAAAGCCCTGATCATCTTTGTGGTCCTCCTCTGGACTTTGCTCCAACAGGTCCATGTCCTTATGTTGGAGACCCCAGAGTTGAACACAGCTGGGGTGGCACAAGAGCAGAGGGGCAGAATCACCTCCCTTGACCTGCTGCCCATGCTTCTCTTGACGCAGCCCAGGATGCGACTGGTGTTCTGGGCTGTGTGCGCACATTGCTGACTCGTGTTCAGTCTGACATCCGCAAACACTGCCCAGTCCTTCTCTGCAGGGCTGCTCTCAATCCACGCATTGCCCAGCTTGTATTTGTGCTTGGGATTGCCCCAACCTGGGTGCACGACCTTGCACTTGGTGCATCTTCTTGCACAGCCTCCCCCTGTGGGAGGAAGGCCTAGAAAAGGCAACAAAACCAGAAAGAACCCAAACAAACAAAAACCAAACATTTTCCTTCAGAGCTTCCTCTGTAAAAGTTAGAGGCACTGCCTGGTAACTAACTGTAAGGTTGAAGGCTGTATGTGCAGAGACTTAAGACAGCTCAATCTGTCACAGATGCCAAGCCTGACCTTGGACACAGAGATAAGCTTCCTTCCAGCATTGTTTTTCTGGCAAAGAATCGGATGAGGTGGTGGAAGCGACGTTTATTAACTTCTTGCGAGTGTGCTGTGAGATCTAATGTTTGTAAAGATGTTTGCGATCTGTTGGGAAGAAATGCAGTGTTCTTCTGGCTGGCACTCCCGCTTTATATCCCGCTTCGTCGGGGTGAGGTGTGGTTTGAATCTCCATTCCTCAAAACCTGCTCATCCTTCAGAAAATGGGGACAGCTTTCCTGGATAAAGGCATTGATGCCCAGGCTATTTGAATGTCACTGTCAGAGCTGCTGAAGTGGGGAGTGTACAGGGCTGCAGGCAGCCTTCTTTAGGGGAAATGAAGGGTTGATTTTTTTTTTCCTGTTTTGTATTTTAAGTGAAAGCAAAGTCTGCTGGCCAGAGACTGAAGTGCTGCGTGCTCTGTAGCCTGCAAAGGCGGCTTTGACGCTGCTTGGAGCAGAGCAATGGGAGCGTGGATGGGATTTACTGCTGAGTGATGTGCCCTCTTCCCTCTGTGGCATGCTCAGCGGGAAGGCTCCACATCTGCCTATGGGTTTTGCCCCTGGACAGCATCACTTGCTGGATTATGGAGGCTGTCATTTATCATCACTGTCTCTGACTGTAAAAGACAGTCCAGTGCTCCTGACAAAGTGACAGGAGGATTGGGTATGGGCGAGAAACAGCTTGCAGAGTTGGCAGGCTCTTTTTAAGTAGCAAAGTGACTTCAAAGGAAGAAAAAGAGGTTGGAAGGGCAGGAAAGACCCCCCCCCAAAGACCTACAGCAGCGACTTTGCACTTTGTACAGAGAGTTGAAATTTGCATGAAGAACAAAAAGAAGTATAAGTAAGTGTGCCTGAGCACAGCTAGAGATAGGGTTTATTTAAAAAAAAATAAAAAAATAAAAAGCAGGAGGTCATCAGGATTAAGATTCCTTAAACTGATGGGAGGCGAGTAGTTTTCTGGGAGGGGAGATGCAGTGTATGTCAGAAAAGGGAGCTGGTGGGTCACCTGGATGCTGCAGGGGTCTCACCAGGGCTTGCAGGCACACCAGGGGCAGGGGACCTGGGAGCATGCTTCTCACCATCTGTGTGCCAGGAGGTTGATGTCTAGCTGGACAAAAACCAGCTCATTTCAGGGGTGCAAAGGTTGAATGGTAATGGGATTAGCATCACATTTGCAATTTAAAAACTAACAAGTCTTGATACTTGTTAGCTCAATTCTACAGCAATTGAAATCTACTGGGTTTCTGCTTTTGATTTCAGCAGGTGCAGCTACTACATTGAAAGCATCACCTCTAGTGGATAAACTGTACTGTCTGACTGTTGCATCTCTTAGGCATTGAGAATTCATGTACCTCTTTATACTGAGAAGTCTGGTGTCCTGTACCCCTCTTTGATTTTGGGGCTTGTTGCCTACTCCTACAGTGTCAGTACTCTGGAGACCTCCTGGTTTTCCTTCAAGTATATTTTCAGCAAATTAAAGGGACCATATAAAGCCTATTTGCTTAAATCTTGAGCGGAGCTGACGAGTTTAAAAGATAATCCAACAGTGTTAGGAAAACAGATTGGAGGCTCCATGTGAATTCGATGAACTCTTCAATCAGAAACCAGAGGGCAAAGTGGCACCTGGCAGGGTGTGCTGTGTTGCATGGGCAAACGCATCAGGAAAGCCTCTGCTGCTGTCTGGTACCTGTACCATGTACCCCTGGTACATGCAGGACCTCTGGTCACTGCCAGCAGATGCAGAATCCTTACGAGGCTTGGCTGAAGTGTGTGATGACTTACAGTGGAGCAAGCCCATGGTGTTGGAATGTGAGTCCCTCCTCCCACACTGCGCTGCCTTCACCACCAAGGTGCCTTAAAAGCCACTAATCTGCTCTCCTTGTGGAAAAAAGTGTTCGGAGTTTTTCCTGTTGACTGTCAGCTCCTGCCTAGTCACATCAGTGTCACGTAATCTGCTGCCCACATGTTTCTCAGTTGCCGTCCCAGTCTCGATGACTTCCCCTCGCAGCTCACCTTGTTGTTCTTCCCTGGCTGCGGCTGTGCCTGCAGCAGATCTGGGTGCCGTCACAGGCTGGTATCCTTGTGCAGTGGTGCTGCGAATAACAGATGGTGCAAGAACTTGCGTCTTCAGTGTGTCCCAGAAGAGGCACAGATGCAAGTTCAGGCTCCGTAGGAGAAGGGATTTCTGAAAACACATATGCGATGAGCAGCAGTGGCAGCAGCAGCAGTAGAAAGCTTCAGCAGGTATCTGCACCCACATCCCGTTTCAAAATTGTAATAAGAACGTTCAGCAGTTGGTAGTCTAATGTGTCCTGGGATATACAGATTTTATGTTTTTAAAGCTGGCTTTGCTTGTTGTTCAAGAATCGTGATCAAAAAGTTAAAGGGTTTTTTCTATGTCTGGAAGGTTAAAGTGGCAACAGTTTCTTTGTGCTGTTTGATGCAGAATCTAGCCATAGCCTGAGAGCACCATGGCTTCGCTTCACCAGTACATGGCTGGTGGACGGTAACATATCAAATACCAAGGAACAGCTGAGCAAAAACCGTTTTTAAAACAAACAAAAAAAGCCCTGTGCCAAGCCCCACAGAGGCCATAGCACTGCTGGTTCTTAATCTATTTTATCCTGTTGGGCAAGGATTGGAAAGCGTATCAGGTGTGTGTAGTGTACTCTGTCAGGAGAAAAGACTTAGTAAACTTTCTATTCCTGATTGCAAAACATAGTCCAGGCTAAACCAAGCCATTCCTTAACTCCACCTGTCCTGAAATTTGGGGAAAAGCACCATTCACATTAGGTCGGAAGGTGTAACTTCAGTGCCTCAGGAAATGCAGAGGAAAAGGGTTGCTTTATTGGCTGTAAAAGTGGCTATGGCTTACCTCCTGTTACCGAGTTACCAACCCAGCTGTTGCTACATCCTCCTGAAAACGCTGATGAGGGCAGTGTTTAGAAGCTGTGGTGTTTGATTGCCTCCAGACTTTTGTCACTAGAAAATTGAGGTGATGCAGGAGGCATTTCTGAAAGGCAAAAAAAGGGGTGTGGGTTGCTTTGCAGGTACCAGTTCTCACACTGACTGCATCTTGCCTTACATTGCTTGCTTACGTCAGGAATATGCCTCGTTTATACAAATCTGTAAAAAGCACAGCATGTCCCTGGGTGTTGTGTAGTTAACCTTCAAAGGGTTTTGGATTTTTATCAGTTTCTGGAGGGGCCAGGTACTGTTTGTGATCTGCAGCGCTAACGGGAGCATTCACGAGAAGGCAGAAGGGCCTTCGCACAGAGCCTTGGGGGAACAACTTTTCTGTAGCTCTTGACCAGACAGAGAGGAGTTCAGTCAACCCTGTGAGCTCTCAGCCTAAGGAGGATTTGAGGGGGTGAGACGGGGTGTGCGTGGTTTGGCAAATCATCATTGGGGGGTTAATGCTGCTGCCCTGAGGGTTTTGACCCCACAGGCAGTGCTTGGGGCTGCTGGGAAGAGAAGCCAGACAAGGGGCTTCCCCTCTTGGTTTTGCATCTGTTTATCTGATTTTATTCTTGCCTGCCCTCTTATCCCAGGATTGCTGAGGAGGCTGTGCCCTCTCCTGTGATGGGGTGAATGTGCAGCATCCCGAGGGACGCAAGGGCAGCCGGGCTGTGGGGCACCAAAGCCACCCGGACTGGGCACTCCCCCTGCGGGAAACACAGCTGTGCCCACAGCTCCTCTCCCTCCCTCAGAAATAAACCCGTGGGGGATTCGGTGAAAGGTGAAACCCAACGCAGTCGTTCTAAAGAATGGCTAATATTTTATTATTGGGAAGAAATTGTCTCTCTGTGGGAGTAGGAAAAAGGGAAATGTGATAAAAGAGCATGTTCTGTAAGGACGGCAGGGTGTGGCTCAAGCACCAGTAGCAAGTGCTGGAGGAAAAAATGCTCTTTGTTCTGCAGTCGGGTGGGTTGACAAGTATTCTCACCCATCCCTGGCATGCATAACACCCGATAGAATTAAAAAAAATTGGGGAAGGCTCGACATACTGAAACTGCTGCAAAGGCAGCAAGCAGAGGTTCAGCCTTCGATCTGCTGCTTTCTATATTTACTTTTTTTACTAGAACAATTAAGTTGCAAAGCTTGTCAGTGTCAAAATCAGGATATTTGTTTTTCTTACAGCTGCATTGTTTTAATGTAAGTATTTTGTGTTTAATGCCTCAAATGGTAAGTTAAAGCTCTCTAGCATGAAAATTTATGCTAGACTACATGTGACTACACTTGGACTAAAGCGTGCATTAAAGTGTATTAAAAATGTGTACATCCATGTATGTCTGCAGTACAGCAAATAGACTCATAATGATAGTCTTGTTAATTGGAAAATAATCCAAGTTTTTTGGAGTTCCTTTTACCCTGTCCTTGTGGCAGGTTTAATAACACTTTTTTTAATAAAAAAAAAATTCTATCACAGTTTCTTCTAGATTGCTACAGGCTAAAGCAGTATCTTGAGCTTAAAAAACTGTCTTTTTTATGCTTTATTCATTCTGCTCTAAGTAGCTTTAATTAAGTAACTAACATGTTACGCTTTTGATTTTTTTTTTCTTTCCTCCCCTAAGCATCGTAACTAAAACTTGTTCTTGTAGTTGCTGATAGGAAGTGAAATCCTTGTGTAAGTGAAATACTATGAACTTGTTTGTAGACAAGCAAGTGAGAAAGAATGTATAAAGCAATGAAAAGAGGATATGACCAATATACGTCTCATCTCTTCCTGTTTTAAGAAAATTCCTTTAAGTTCAGGGTCAGGAATTTGAACAGTTATTTTGTGTGTCTGTATAAATACATGTATGTTTTCGTATCTCCTAAAAATGTGTTATTTCTTTTGCAAGTAGATTTCTCTTCCTCCCAGAAAATTTACATCTTGTGACATTCCTTACAACTGCACGCTGGTGTATGTACTGCTAGAGGCCAGCCCGTCATTTCTTGGTAAAAAGAAAAAAGAACCTTTCAGCTCGGTTACCTCCTGTAGAGAGCTAATTTTCCAGCAGTCAGGCTTGATCTGGATAAATAATTAGAGAGCGCGAGAGAGATGAAGATGATCACATCAGTGCTGTCTGTAATTCAGTTAATACAGCCAGACCCTGTGATTTCGCGTCTGCAGCGTACTTGCGTGGTCTCAAAAGCCGCAGAGGCGAGCGAGCAACAAAGCCAATCGGTTACATTTGTCTTGGAAGAATTAGCAGCACTTTTCATTCATTTGCCAAAAGGCAGCAAACAGCTGCAGCATGCATCTGCAGCACGAGAAGGTGATTCTTGACACGTTCGCTCTCCCCATCCACCCCCCCAGCCCATATGCAAAAATTTCATTGCGCAATTAATGCTGGAGTATCGCAGTCCTTAAGGATGCCTTCTTTCTTTGTGGTTTGAGAGGTTGCAGTGTTTTTATGTTTGAATTAAAATTGGTATCTTGTAAAGCAGAGTGAAAGCCGACTAGATAAAGCCTACCGTTTGGGCATTTCTTGATTCTTTTTACTCTTTTTTTTTTTTAATTATTTTTTTTTGAAGCTGATTAGAATCGTCTGGTAGCAATGCAAAACTGCAGAGATGTACCTCGTTCTTTGAGTAAGCAGTAGCCTTTCACATGACTCTTAACATCAGCGGAAGAGAATTCAGTTAAAGCAAACTACATTCTCGTACAGCCTTTGAGGATACATTTGTTATTGATGTGAATTTGTTCCTCCTGCATATAGTGCTATAAAGGGGTTAAAAATACATCTTTGGTTCACTTTGTTCAGTTGCAACTCCATTGCATTCATACAGGGATCGGATTAAAATAGGTCAATATCTTTTGTAGAAGGTCTTTTGACACTTTGGCACATGATTGCAGTTACACCTACCTTGAGGATGAACAGACCCAGAGGAAATTCACGCGTTAACAAAAACACAGCCTAGGGATACTTTAGGATCGCATTCCTTTATTCATCAGCTAAATCAAAGGCTTGACAGAGGATACTTTGTCCTCCAGTCAGTCTAAATAATACTTTCTGGGGTGACAGATAACTTCTGCACTAGGAATAGAGCCATGTATTTAGAATGGCAAGAAAATTCTGAATGGAGTGGGTTTTTTCTCTTCTTTACGTCATTTGCATTAAAATATATACGTACACGCTCTAGCTGAAATAGTTCAGAACCTTCCTAAAAAGAAAATTGTGTATTCAGGAATTGTCTTATGGCAGGAAGTCTTTGTCTGCCCGTTTGCTTTATTGCAGTTGTTTACTGCCTTGAATCGATTTTTGTCTACCAAATCAGTATATTGAGGATGGCTGGAGAAGGCAGGGGCGGGAGGGGAGTGCAGTTCTGCAGTTGGCAGGACCGAGATGCTGTTTGCTGCCTCATGATGTGTAGGGCTTTTTGCCCTTTTTTTTTAAAAAAAACAAAACAAAACACAAAAAACATCCAAACTTGGAATTTCCATATTATGAAGAGGAAGCGACTTCTTTTTGATATAATGGCGCCATTAACATCTATTAATAATGCAGACAGGGTAAGTAGCTGGAGTTGGAGCTCCCTGGGGACCTCGTAAAACAGATGTGCACTATATCTTCCCGGATTTGATAGCTGCTGGGGTCGAGGGGGTCGCTGTGGTTCCCGTTTATTTCCTCTGGCAGTGGTTTTCTAATTTAAGCACCTCTGTCTCCTGGCTACAATTGCCTGCTGTGATGCAGAGGGGGTGTTCGTGCATTGTCACGCTGCTGCCGGAAAAAGGGGCACAAGCAGAGTCGCCCCTGCCTCGGCACTGCCTGCCGGCTCGCTCCTTCTCGGCACTGCCTTCTCAGATGGTTTTTCTGTTCAAGGTGGTGGAGCTGGACTCTTTTGTTGATTTTTTTTTTTTTTTTTTTTTTTTTTTTCCCCCCTGAAAGAAGTTAAGGTAGGTGTTTCCTCCTCCTCACAGCTACAGATTTTTATTAATTTACTTTTTTGTTTGCATGAGCCTGTAGTGTATCTCTTGAGGTGAGGTCTAGACCCTAGTGGGAAATGTAGTTGCCATATCCCCTTCTTCAAGATTATGCTTCTTGGTTTTAACTGAACATATTCATGGTGCTGCCTCTGAATAGATAGCACTGCATATTCTTTCTACAGCTGCCTACATTTAACTTGGAGAAGGTGGGGTATACCAGAAGGACTTAAAATATTTCCTTTTTTTTATGGTAATTCTTTAATTGCAGGTTAATCTGCAAAAGTAGTGGTAAAATACTACTGATCATAGTGCATGGTAAGAAGTCTTTACAATCAGTACTATATCAGATGTATTCGTATTGCACAGGTTTAGAGTTGCCTTCAGTCAAAGATGAGATGTGGATGGCTGTCCCTGTGTACGCTTGTGTTGCAGTATAATCTGGCTGTGTGTATTTAAATGTAGAGGTATGCAGTTTTGCTAGCTTGTCACAGATGTGAGGGGGGAAAAATCCCAGTGTTGGGTCCAAATCCTTTTCAGCTGCTGCCACCAGCTGCATATTACAGTTAAAAGTTCAGATATGCGCAGAGAGGTAATGTAACTCCTTGGGAAGGAACAGACGGAGCAGCTATTTATCCACCTCCTTTATTCTTCCATTACTCTGTATGCAAACGACCATTAGACTCTCACGGTGAGGAATACTGTCTTATATAGGGAAGCACAGCTTTGCTGTATATCCTACAGTAATGCCCTCAGCTGAGAATCAGGTTGCATCTGACTTTTCGGAAACATAAAGATACATGAGGCAGAAGGAAACGACAGAGGTGTGAGCAGGTTTTGGAACTGCTGCGTAAGCCAGTCTATGGGATTTCAGCAGGGAGCCTTCAGAACAGGAAAACAGACCTTGCTCTTCCTGAAAAATCGTTGAAAACTTAGAATAAAATTTCCTTCTGACTGACCACATGCCTAAAAACCCTTGCTGCATTGCTTTCTTCTTTCTACATACTGAGACACTGTATTTAGCTTGCCTGTCCTTTTGAATGTGTGCTGATGTATCAGGCATTTCGCTTAGAGGAGTAGTCCGTGATTGCTACCACACCTGTATTAAACTGAAGTTGCAATGGATGTGTTAGTAATTTGACTAACTGGCACACCTTAAAAGTATGAGTATTTATAACATTTGTTCTTCAAATGTTTTCTTCCTCCAATAGTGTCCAAATCACAAAGACAGAAATTAAATAATAATAACTAAAAAAAAATAAATTAAAACTTGGTGGGAAAAGAAGACTTGAAAGAAAAACTACACTTTTATACAAAACTTTGTTATTTTTCTCCTTCATTAGATCCAGGCTACACTTGCAGGTAGTTGGGTTTTTTAGGTCTTTTTTTTATATATATATATTGATTGTTCCTCTTTCAGATAGAATTCCAAAGTAATACTAGTATCTGTTAGATTTCAAACATATATGTGCAGATTTTACAAAATACCTAAATTAACTAAATGTGTGTAACTTTAAAATGAGTACATTTGCAAATAGCTTTTAAAAATAGAGCCATTTTTCTTCTGAAAACTTGCTGTCTGTTACTTCTGGTAGTTTTATTTGCTGAATAATACAAAATATTTGCCTCTCATTATAGTGGAGGTCACTAAGGCTCATAACTGACAGTTCAAAAGAACAATAAAATACCATGTGTTTTTAATCACATACTGAGTCAAATTGTTTTTATGGATATTTTACTAACTTAAAGTCTGTTTGGTAAATTCTGTTATGTATTTATATAATATTTGTATAATTCAGCCCTTTCTTAGGAAATTTTCAATGTGTGAAGCTACATCTGCTTAGTGCTTAATGATTTCTTTTCTGCTGGCTCTGTAAAATATTCCATTCCCAACTAATCGAAGATCTAAACATTAACCAGCATAAAGAGAGATTTTAGGACCTAGTTGTATGTTTTGTAGTTTACCAACTCTTTGTTAAAACAAAACCAACAAACCCAAACCCATATTTTTGTGGCATCATCAATGGCAAATTTTACATCTGAAATACAGTTCAGATGTGTGCTATTTATTATTTTAATATTTGATGACTAATTGAGATTATATGTAATTCTTCTTTGCCCTGGTAAGAGTTTGTGTGAAATGAAGACAGACAATGTGGATTTTGTGGTGTTGGTGTACCTTTTAGTGTATATTTTCTCCTTATTTTCCTGGAAGGGGAAAATACACACCCAGATACAATCAGTAATAAGAAACAGTAATATTAATGACTTTTATACTATGATTGTCCCCTGGATGATCAAAACTTTTTTTTTTAAAGTAGAATAATAAACAAAGCTAGAAGCAAAATTGTCCACTTAAGGAACTTGGCTGAATAGAAAAATACATAGCTAGAAGTCAGGCTTCCGCATTCTTTGGGAAACAAAGGAAAGATCCTCTTTCCTTTGTTAATGGTATTTATCATCTTTAACTCATTAGTTGCTGAAGGCAGAGATGAAATGTTACAGGAAATAGGGATGATCCGATGAAAAATTTCACATAGGTTCTTTGAGGAATGCCCATGTTCTGGTATTTTGCAGATAAAATCCACAAAAATACATAAGCCGCAGGCATTGCTCTTTAACGCTCCTGCAAGATCACTGAATTTTGGTCCTGTGTTGATGTGTGTTTAATGCCTTCTAAATAAAGAAGAACAATTGCAGGATTCCTCTTTATCTGAACTTTGGGTGCACCCTGTGTAAAATGGAAATTCTTTGTGATTCATCCATGGAAGGGAACAAAGTGGAAGGTAATATGGGGCTGGTTTATATGATAAGCTGTGATTTGGCCTCTTCTGCAAATATATTATTGTAATTTTGTCTGAGCAGTCTTAATTTTTTGAAAAGTTAACCTTTTTATGTGATTATCTGCAAAACAGTATTAATTATGGATTGACACAGAGCGGTATATAAAAATATAGAGAGTTTTCCGTAATTATGTCATTTTTCCTTTTTATTTGCATGTTGAAGGAAAAGATATGTCCAGAATGTGAGGAATATTTTTTCTTTTCTTTAGTTATATATAGCACTTTTGTGTGATCCATACTCTTTGTTTTTTCTAAGTCCAGTGAGTTCTGCTTTAACTGAATTTTAAAGAACAGTGTTTCAGTGAATGTTTCACTGCGTTGTGCCTTGCTTACATAAGGCTTAAAAATCCACAGATAATTTGCACATTTTTTTATTGATTCCCATTAAATCACATGTTACGTGTTCCTTGAACTTTATGTTAGGTAAAAAATACTCTTCTTTCCAGTTACCCTCAGGTTTTTGTGTGAGAGCCTGCAAACCTCTAACCAGGATCCTTACTGTAGCTGCTTATGATAACCTCCAGCATGTTGATGTGAGGGGAGGAGCAGAAATGTAACAGCTCCCACTCCACACACCCACGCTGATTGCAGTAGAGGAAACTCTTGTACAGCATCAAAACAGAGTAGTAAATATAGAGCAAGAAATTGTGGAAAATATGGCAAGTTGTAATTATAAACAGGGAGACCTACATCGAGCTAAATACTTTTTCTGTACATGATACAAGCGAGATTATTTGCAGGGGGAAAATCCGCGAATCTATGTATTGTACCTCCTTTTCATAAATGTATGTTTCTGTAGCTCCTGATTTCTAATCAGCAGACCTTGAAAGGAGGGCTTGTTCTTCTCTGGGTTGTGACTCTGGCTTCATACTCTTACAAGTCAGGACCGGGTACAGAAACATGTAGTGTTGGTGGTGAGAGCTGAAGAGCAGCGGTAATTCTCTGTGGATATAATTTTCTCTGTCTTTCATTTTTGCTCAGGTCAGATATACACAGTTGTATATATATTTCAGTGTGACTTTGTACTTGTGGCAGAGTGGCTGTGAATGCACCTTGGAGTCTGCAGGAGCTCGACGTGCAGGTACCAAGGGTGCGCAGGGACAGTGCTTCCAGTACTGTTTTTGAATTTCCACAACTGAGAATTTGAATTACTTCTCCCAGAATCTTCCATCAGAGAGAAGATGATTTGGATCGTGGAAGCATATAAATTAGTTATTTACTGAATGTGCCTGGAAAGACAGGAGGCTGCATTTGTGTACAGAATAGGAGACAACCACTGATTAATTACGCTATAAACCACACAGCTTATAAATGTGTGCATGATAAATGTCTGTATCGTACGCCCTTTTCCACTTTATCTGTGGACAAACCCATTCATTTGTCTCCCAGAGGACTGCTGCAAATATTCGAGACACCCATACCTTTTAAAATAAAATAAAACCTGCCAACGTAGTATTGGGGTTTTTTTCTTTCTCCTTGCTGGAAATGGTGATTTTTCCCCTCTGCAGATCACGTCTATTTGTTGCTCATAAGCAGTTTGGAAGTGACTGGCAGGTTGTAAGCAGCCAGACCTGTAGTTGGGATAGGGGTCAGGGACCCCCATGCTGGCTGTAGGGCACAGCCTTTGCCTCTGTGAGAGAGAGGAGAGGAGCACCACGGGGCTGTGTGTGATGCTTTGGATAGAGCCCCTCGTTTCCATCCTTTTTAAGGTCCCCCTGCTCCTGGCCCTCTAATGGGAAGAGCACTGCTTGTCGGGGTTGAAGGAGTTAAGAAAATATGACTTTGTCCCAACTTGCCTGGCACGTCTACATTTACTAAATGGTTTTATTAAAGGGCAAAGTCACTTTCCTGACACTGTAGCTCTCAAGGGCACCTGTTTTCCCAAAGGTATGTCTTTCTTCCTTGAGGAAATAATATCACTGTTGTCCCCCCCCTCCTGCTTGTTATGCTCCAGCGCTTAATTTCTGCGAGAATCAACATATCTTCTTTGTGTGTTTAGACCACAAACACTGCATAGGGAGATCAAATTACTGTGTGTGACAATTATGTGTACGTGAAACTCTTCATTAGCCTCCATACTAAAGAAAGGAGAAAACAGGTATCACAGAAAAATTGCTGCCCAGTTATGCTTCTGCGGCAGACAAATGGGAGTGTCAAAGTACCTCTTCCACCTCTGGAGCAGCCGTGTGCGGGTTTTTTAGGCAAACCTCATCTCCAGCACTAGATGAGTAGGGACTATGGCACGCAACCAGGTGGTCCTGGATGCATGGCCAAACCAGGAGCTGAGGTACCTCTTGAGTAAAGGGGGTGTCTCCAAGCCTGAGCATCTCTGTGCATCTGCATCATTTCATCTGTGACCCTGTGCTACCTCCAAAACAAAGCAGCAGAGCCCAATCCTTTGTGAGACTGCAGGCCCCAGCGGAAAGGCTGGAAATGCTCAGCATTTGGTGAAGGAGGATTCAGGTCTCACATTGATGTTGGGTTGCTGCACAAAACTGTGCCAGAAGCCCACCGTGGCTGTCAAGCTGGCATCACTTTCTGCTTGAACAGCAGAAGCATTTTTTTTTCCTCAATGTCTTGCAGGCTCCTTGCTCTGCTGGAGTTGAACTTTGAATCATTTTAAATACATAAACCATCTAGGAATATGCAGATTTTTATATCAAAAGTCAAATCCAAGAGCCTATTAAATACTTTAAGTACTCTATAATTGGCTTGATTAGGCTAATATTAACTCCAAGTGACACTTCAGTGACATCAACTGTGACAGCGGAAGTGACATTTCTGAATTGCTGTATTTTTAGGAAGAATATTGATCGTGGCTTTTTCAGTTGTTGCTGTGGCATAATGCTCATAGACCAACATATTTCTGGCAAGCATGACGTGTCCCTTCTCTCCAGTGGCAGGATTGTGGATGGTCAGTCTCGCTGCTGCTCGGTAGGGTTCCTGCGCAGACAATATACAGCAATGGCATTTCTATCAACAGAAACTCATGGATTTCTGTTAACCTATTCAGAACTTAAAAGATTTCTTGAGAAACAGTCCTTGGTTAGATATGAATATTTGTGAAGGCAAGGAAGAAGAAAAAGACTGCCGATGTTAATGGTAAATCCTATGAAGCAGTGGCTTCGGTGGTCTGAGCGTGTGATAAAAGAGCATCAACAATGAAGCGTCCTTTCTTTCTTCTCCTCTGCAGTGGGCTACATGTTTTTGATTCTGGTGTAGCTTTCAGCAGGTAACAGGTTCGAATATTTGGTGGTATTTAGAGAGGGGTGGTTCTTGCTACTGTCTACATCCCTGGTCCCATTTAATTCTCTGACCTGCAGGCTGATACCACATGTAGGTAGTGATCTCGATAAACTGCCATGCAAGTATTTGCTAAGCCCAGCCTTAGATGTTGAAGGTTGTGTTATCCTCAATAGTATAGGCCAATACTGTTCTTTGAGCTTATGTTCTGGCAGGCTTCTTTTCCAACAGTCTATGAAGACAATGTCTAAAGGTGCCCCCTAATCAAAAGCCAACGATTGTAGGCAATCATTGAGGGAAAACTGCATAGTGTTGGTGAAACTTGGTCTCTTTTAATAATGATTTCCCCTACATTTATAATTGTGCAGAAGATGAGAGATGCAGAATAAGTCTAATCATAAAAGAGATGGTTTAACTAACTTCTCATCTTGGTAGATCAATGTGATTGGGGTACCAACCCCAGAATATTCGGTGAAGAATTTCTAGTTTGTTTGTCATGTCAGAAGTGCAATGTGGATCGTAGCTAAGAAAATGGAGTACTGCCATTGTCTCTTCTGATTGACTAGAAGTAACTACTCTGGTTTTTCACTCTTTTCTCTTCACTTGCTAAGTCTTAGTGTTCCAGGCCCTTGAGATGCAGGCTTGTAATTTTTCAGTCTGTTCCCTGGAAAATGGAGCCGTGGTCAGTTTGACCGATAAATTCTGCTGTAATATATGTCATAGGCTTGGGTAAGAACCTAATTAAATTTGCCTTTGCTTCCCTTTTGCTTTCTATCTTTCAGTCGTTGTTTGGACTTTTATCCAATATCTTCTGCATAACTTGGAGTGCAGCTATCTGTACAGAATCTGTACTGCAGTACAACAGGTATCGAGCTTCTTACAGTGTACCCAACCATACATGTGCTTCATATCCAGGTTATAAATACATTTTCTTGCTTGATATATTTAACACAAAAAGAACATTTACACACTATTTTTTCCCCTATATATTTTTGCTCTGTTTCCTTTCCTTCGGGCTTGTTGAAATTCAGACTGTAACAAGTCTTGTCGCTTCTAAAAATCTGAGGGTGTTCTCAGTTGTTCTCATGATTACGTGAAGGGAAGTCTATAAAAGAGATATTTACTACAGATTTGGTTTAATCCAATTACTTCATTTTGGAAATGGGGCTTTTGTGCACTTTATGACTTTTGTGGTCTTAAATTCTGGCACTAAACATTGTTTTCTTCACTGCCATCGCTGATGACAAAATGTTTCATTCATAATTTGATATTTTCTACATAAACCTTCTAAAGCCTCCTTATCCTTAGTGCTTTGGGTATGACAGGGTGAAATCGCATGTGATTGAGCAGGGCAGTATGTCTTGTTGCACACCTATCCAGTGACACTACCTATTGTCACCTAATTGGTCGCAGCTCTGGGGCTAATTATCCAAGAGTAATAGTCACGTTTGGTCTACTTGTGTGTGATGCAGAATCTATTAATTGTTGTCACGTGATCTTCAGGGTTATCATTTGCTACAGTAACTTCGTATTTTAAAAATTGTTCAATGGTTATGTCCAGGTGAAAAGGAGCAAATCGCCTATTCTGTGTGTCCTACTTTATCTGAAAATCTTTTCTTGTCTGATCAGTGGATTTATTTCATGTTCTTATGTAAGACTCTTCACCGCAAAATTGGGAGGCTCTGTTGTATGTGTTTATGGCAGCCTTGGATTACCTGTGTTTTAGTGAATCCAGCTTTCCTTCCAGCATGATAAAAGCCAGTTGCTTTAAAGCTTGGAACATCCTTACAGCTGGAAGGATTGTTATCAGTTAGCGCTTGGAAATTTGTTTGCTATCCTGAAGTCAAGGGAATGTAGTTCAGTGCAAGAAGAACCAAAAATAGGAAGTTTTTTGCATAGTTTAACATTGTAGTGGATCAGCAGCCTTTAGCTCAGTTGTGTGGTGTTGCGTAGACACAGTGTGCTCATCCTGTGTGTTCATCCTGTGAGCTTAAATCTGATGGGATTTTGCATGCAGCTCTGTTTCTGTGTGCTCCCCCGCAAAGATCATTAGGTAACGGCAGAGTACATGTGTGGGATTGTCTGAGAGATAAGAGCACCTAGAAGTAGCCAGCAACCCAGAAGATGGCTCTTGTGAGTTTTGAAGTTTATTGCATTTCTATTTTCCAGACTGACCTGTGTTTGGATAGCGGAAGGCTGAGTGACTGATGGTTGTAAACCCTCTACTGTACATCTCTACTATCCAGTTTTAAAATCTGTTTTAAGTACTGCCAAGGATACTGCTTAATGGTTTGGGTTTTTTAATATCTGTAAAAAAACTTTAAAAAAAGATAGGTTTGTCTGTCTTTAAAATGACATGAAGAAAGAGAGGGAGAAGGACATGGGTTACTGGTCGCCAAGACGAACACCTGCTAGGTGTTCAAATTAAGTGCTTTTCTGGTTATTTGCATTGATCAGGGCTCACAAAGGGTTTTCTGTTACAGTTGTAAGTCTGTAAAACCTCTGACCACACAGATGATCTCCTTAATATATCTGGTCAGTTGTTCTGATCAGTTGTTTGGGTTTTGCTTATATCTGAGAAAATCCTGTAGGAAACAGCAGCAGAGCTGGGCTCTGTGGTCATGCCCTAATACTTCACTTGCCAAATAAAGCAAACTCTTAATTACAAACTCAGCCACAGTAAAAAAAAAAAGATATTGAGGGCTGTTTGTACGTGAATTAAATGTGTGATGCATTTGTTGTGCAGGCATGAGGTTGTAATTAGGGTTTTGGATGATATTGTAAGAGGAGATTAATGTATAGTGTGTTTCTGTATCAGCGGGAAGCAGGAACCAGTTCCCTGTGACAGCGCGAAGCCAGTCCCCAGCCCCGGACGTGTGCCCTGAAGGTGCAGGCTTGAGAAGCCTGTCTAAAGGGTTTTTGTTAAATAGAGTTTAAAAGTACTGGAGAGGCAGAGGTTGGTAACATAGGAGTTATTGAACTTATTGAACTTAATTCCAGGATTTCCTAATTTGCTTAAATGGCAAAGCGTCCCCTGTCTGACTGTGACGCAGTGCCTGGGTACTTCAGTGGGGCTGTCCTGGGGTACCTGGTGCCCCTTCAGAGAAGACCCCAGGGCTGCTGTTGGTAGTCCTGATCTCCAGGCTGCAAATCAGCATCAAGGGATGGCAGCAGCCAACTCTTGGGCCAGTTGGGCACACTGAGTGCACTGCTCATGGTAAACATCAGGGAGCTGCACGGGGCAATGACTGGGCAACTTCTAGTGAAGTCCATCTCTATCTTTTTTTCTTCAGGGATGTGCTGTGGTTGCCAGGCTTGGCCACTCTGCAGAGGTTACACACAGAAATTCCTGTTTTAGCCCCAACCCATTACCAGCCAATTTTTCAAAGCAATTTGCTCATACAGCTGTCTTTCCCTTCCCTCACTGACACAAAAGTCTTTTATTGCTTTCTTTTTGCCTTCTTCCAGTTTCTCCCTATATGAACTGAGCCACACAGTCAAAGTGGTTATGAAATCATTCACATACGGGCAGGGTTGGTGTTTTCACATCTGTCCTGTACTGAGTCAAAATGATATTTTTAACTTCATCTGCAAGTCTGACTTTTTATGTCCAATACAATAGATGGGATGGGCCCAGCCCTCTGTACCCGCTCGGTGCTATTCTTTCTCTCCCTAGATGGGAAGCCTCCATTTCCACATCTTGTTGACATAATTTCAGGATTCTTTATAAAGCCACCCATGTGTGTATGTAAGTGGTTTGCTGAGCTGTGCATAATGTGGTCACTTGAGTGCTTCTGGAATGCATAGGTATCGTGTGAAGATAATGATCCATGTAAATACATTCGTAGCAAGAGACTCATCTATAGATTTTGTGTGTGTAGGCTGCCTTAAGTGTTGGAACTCCTTTTGCATTTTGTTCCTCTCTCTGCTTGCTCAGCTTTAGATCCTGTTTTTCAGCTCTATGTTTTTTAAAACGTTTTCTTTTGTTAGTTGTGTCAGAGGTATTAATTGTGCACACAGAAAGCCACAGGGAGGGGAAAGTAGGAAAGTAGTTTTATACGATTTCCATGTGGTTTTTTTTAAATAGAAAGTGTCAGGTTTTTCACACATGGTTCATCCTGGGTCTGTAGCCCCTCCAGAATAGTTCTTCTGTTCTTAAGGAAAAAAACCAAAAAAAGTACAGACTTGCAAAGATATTAAAATTGGCTCCAAAATACTTTTTTTTTTTTTTCCTCCTTCTTTCTTTCCCAGGGAGACAATTGAGATAATCAACAGTTTTACATGTTGGTTGGTGAGGGGTGGAACTTCCTTTTCCTGTCTGTATGTATAAAAACGTGGCTTGTCTTTGATGTGCTAGAACCCTGTGGTTAAATCATCCTCATGGCCCTTGATCCTCTTACTCCCAAGACTTCACGCACTCTTCCTCATGTTGCTCAGCCATCATTCCCTGCTGATGCTGTGAATCAGGCCCTTTGGGTGCCTGAAGCTGGAAAGCAACTTCTGCAATTAGTGAACATGAAAAGTAATACTACCCTCGCCATGGACATACAAAGTCTGCAGCATGATGTCATGAGTCAGGTCTTGGATTGGAAAGAGATCAGAACTTTGCATAAAGGGGAGTGTAGATATCACAAGCATGATCTCATTGGGGCTTCTTTGACATTTAATGTGAGCTAGACCCATCTCAAACACATTTACAGTGTTTTCTTATGTTATTCTCCGTACTGAACTACTGTGAAGCCTTTCTTGGCTTGTGCCTTTAACCTTATTTGTTCATGGAGGCTAAAAGTTACCACGGCATCTGCCTGCATATCCCACATCTTAGGTGTTGAATAACACATTACCTACGTGGCATGTTGAAAGGACATTAGGTGTCATTAGTCTGGAAGAGCTTCATTTGAAGCATATTGTGAAAATTGCCCCAAATTAGACAAGTTTGTGGCTGGGAATTCCATACCTTCTCTGACCGCATGTCAACAGGAAGGTTCAGTGAATTCTAATTTGTATGTTCTAAGAAAAATCTCAGTACAGAGATGTGAACTGGAGAATAGGGTAAGACCTAAAATAATCTCCAGAAGGAATTTTCTTATTTAAAAACAAAAGAAAGCAAGTTGTAGTTTTTGATTCACATAATCTTGCCTTCGTTTTGAAACAACAGAGCTTATGAAACTAAGCATATTGGTCACAAACTAATGCTTTCCTAAATGTTTAAATTAGCAGAAATATGCTCAGAAATGTGAACAATAACTCAATTTTTAAAAAACACATTAACATTATTAATCAAAATAAGGAAGATAGACCACTGACAACACAGATTTGTGTGCAGCATTTTAGTGAAACAAGGAGTAAGGCTTGTACTCTGAGATCATCTTTATGCTGCAAAGCCAGTATGTATCCATCATGTCACTACATGTCATTTATAATCCATTATACTGACTGTAACTCCTGAGTTAACATTTTTGCACTGCAGGCTGCCAGAAAATGCAAAGAAGCTTCTTATGCTGCTCGTGATTTGAAAATATTTGTAATTTAGGATAAACATAAAAATACTGATAGAGCATCCCTATCAGAGTCAACGAATGGAGGAGATGCACCCCAAGAGAGTCCCTGTTACACAGCAGATTATTGGGTTTTTGGGGGGTAAATGGATAAGCTTTTCTCATAGCCAGATAGCCACAAAGGCATTCTTCCTGGGGCTGAAGTGGCATTGGCATGAAATCAGTTTGTAAATCACATTGTGCATCACAACACTATCTCTGATTGTTATACGCATTCTAACTTCCAAATAACCTCTTCTCCAAAGCCTTCAAATACTGCCTTACCTAGTCAAGCAAGACCTCTTTTTAATGATTCAGCGCGTTCACATATGTACAAGGAAAGCTGTGGTAGGCTTTTGTAGCTTCTAAGCAAGTGATTTTTCCTCTGCCAGTTAACCCATGAATGTCGTGGTGGTGAAATACTTAACCTTTCCTGCCTGGCAAACCCCTGGCTGTGTTTTTTCTGGTGCTGCACTGTCAATCTTGGAAAAAATACAGCACTAGAAAAAGGTGCCTGCCAGAGAGCAATGGCTCGATTTTGGTATCTTCTGAGGGGACAGGGAAGCCATGCCCATTTATTCTAGTCTGCTGTGATCTAAGGAGACTGAAGGGACAAGGATTTAATCTCAAAACAAGCAGTCTTTGACTTGTCTGCCAAGGTTACCAGCTGTTTTAGGGGCAGGGGCGAGTGCCATAATTATCCTACTCCCTGTGATGAGCCACCAAACAGTTGCTGTGCACTGGTGACTTGATTCTTAGCAAAGTGCAAGAATTGCATCTTACTTTGTTAGATAAAAGAGGCAAAGTTGTCATCACGCTATTTTATTTTTTTTAATCTTTACCAGTTCTGTAGGGCATTTCTTAACACAATCTGTATGAAAAGCGATAGCTACTTGTCTTGTCCCAGTATGTTTATTATATTCTACCATGCCAAATTTTTGTCGTCAAACATGCTCCTCATTTTTGCTGTGGTTTGTGGATTCAGAACCGAATTCTGTCTCCTTTTGGGTTTGTTGCAGATTCCTTTAGTGAGCAAGTAAGACCACAAAATTAATGGTAAATGTTATCGATACACATTTGAAGGAAAACTTAAAAATAATTGCCTTCAGAACACTTCTGGGACTGCTGTAAGAGATGGTCAAATGTACAAAAATGTTATTCAGATTATTGACAAGTAATAAAATACTTCAGTGGAGGATTCCTACCTGATTTAATCACATTCACAACCGTTTCCTCATGACACTTGCAAAAGGACGAGCTCGGAAGTTAAGCAAAGTGTATGTGAGTTGTGGCAGTTGTACAGATGCTGGGACTTGATAGCTCTGACTGTGTAGTTTAGCCCTTGGGGTGGCAGTGGACTTCCACAAACCAGAGGTGAGAAACGAGGGGGATCTTGCTATGGTTAACTTACAAAGACATACAAGCAAAGCCTTGTGCACCTGGTGGTGTTTGCATTACAGGCAGGGTATCTTCACAGGTTCAATTAATTAAGGAAATGGACCTTTTCATGAAGCAGGTTTGGAGCCTGTGTCTGCTCCTGTAGAAGTCAACAGGGATTTTTCACTTGATATTGGGGCAACGTTACAAGAGATGAATGTGATGCGAAAGAGGGTACTTGGATTTACAGAGGAGAAACTCTGAAAATGTCATTGTCCCTTTTGGTGTAATATTAAATTACAAGCAATAATTTCTGTGAATTATTAGCGTTGAAGAAATCCACAACAATGTGAAGGTTAGCTAAAAATACTCTACCTGGCTTTTTTGTAACATGCGTTGATGTTCTAAGTTTTAAAATGGTGTTAAAGTTGGGTTGAAGCACTACTTTGCAACTGGAGAGGTACTTGAAAATATATTTTTACTTCACTTATATGCTGCTGAGCTAGGATTGAGTGTCCCCTTTAACAGCTGGCTTCCTGAGACCCCAGGCGTGTGGCCCCCACATTGCCTAGCTGTGACATCACTTTCAAACTGAAATGGAGGAGGAGTGAAAGGGACTGCAGGCTCTAGGCTATAATTGGGAATCTTTACTTTGATTAAAAAATGTCTTAGCAGAAGCTTTGTTGTTCATCTTTCCATATAAGTGGATATATTATCATTGTCTGCTGTTAAGAGGAATATTTTTAACAGCTATGGAGAGGTCCTTGGGGTACATGTGTGTAATAATAATTTTTTGCTTTTAAAGGAAATCATCTGTAAATCCCATTAGTTATCATTTTTCAATTTTCATCTTTCTAAGCATGATTTAACTTCAAGTGTTGCAGTTCTTAAATCTAATTAAAGAATCGCCTTTAGTTCCCATCAGAAAGTCGACCTACTGTAGATTGTTTGATTGAACGTCAGCGATGAACAAATTAAAGCTCGTACCCATTCTAGTATGAAAGAGCTATGGGGACGTTCCTCGAGTGTAGAGAGGGGCTGAACGTGGCGTCCTCCCCGTGGGAGGTGCAGATCTGATCTCATGCCAGCGGGGCTACGAGGAGAAACCCGGTGGGACTGGCAGTGGGCGAATGGATGGAGGAGGCACATTTCCATCCAGTGCCCTCTCCTGATGGTTTCCTGGGAGGTGATCCTTGATGAGGGGAGAGGGCAGTGAAAGCAGCCCTAATTTGGCCCCTTTGGCCTGCCAACGGTGGTCCCTCTCCCCATCAACGTGGTTCCTGGCTTCCCCCTCCCTCTGCTGCTGCAGCCCCGCTTTGTGCTCTGCAATATCCGATAGCAGCATCCATGGAAACCGCTGCTGACGGTGGCTTGCAAAAGAGTTTTTTAATTAAAAGATGTTTAAAATTATAATAAAATCTCTATCTTAAATCCAGCAGGGATATTGCAAATGGTATCCCACTCTGCCATCACTCTCCAAGGCTGAAATGTGGCTGGAGATGAAATGCCCCTTCACATCCAGTTCTCATCTTATGATGCAGTCAGAAGGCATGTATTAGTATTACAGTGCCTATAGCTGCAGTGATGAGGGTTTTACCCAACCCTGTCACCCGTAAACTGTTATCTGCCCCCCACTTTAGCATGGGATGAGGCATTGTCCTGGTCCTTTTTTGGAGGAACCTCTGCAGCGGACCCATTTCTGAAAGCACAGAGGAGGTAAGAGAGAGTGAGCAAGAAGGGAATGAAACTCGGTAGCCTGGAAAACTGAACAGAATCACTGCAGAATGAACATGAGCGTGAAGATCAGGCTAACTTCTTGCAGGCTAAAGGGTGATAAAAGCTAAATCTACGTGTGCCAAGTCTGGCAGGGGGAGACTCTCACAGGAAACAAACAAAATTGTCTTTATGTTCCAGGGCTGGATCTGTGGTGTGTGTGAAACCAAAGATTGTTTTCTGCCTTTGCATGCAGGAACCACACACTGCAGAGGGGTTGTGAACCTGAGAAGCTTGCAGTCTTTGTCTCTAAATGTCACTTGACTGGCCCCTAGACATTATTCTTAAAGAAAACGTTATGTTCCCGCTATGTGGAACAAAAGCAGAGAAAAAGAAGCTGGTAAGGGATGCTCTCTAGGGTAGAAGAGTCAATGCAGTTTTGGTATTAGCCTCTGGGCAATCCCTTCCCTGTGGCAATTAAAGGTGGCAGCTGTAGGGTTATGAGAGAGCCTGGGAGTAGATGGTGAGGCAGCACTTCTGCAGGACCTCACTCCCAGCAGGTTCCATGAGACGTAAGACTTCGTGTAAACTCTGAGGAGAGGGTATTTGGTGTTCTTATTGACACATAGGCAGCTAAGTTCAATCCTTGCTGTTTCAGGACTTTACTAACATTTTGTGGCAATTTTCCCTTTCCATCGCTGAAAAGGCTGTGAATAGTTCTTGCTAGTGTAAAGTAGCTCTTGTAGCTGATACTCAGACTTGAAAGATTAAATATGTGGCATGCATCCTAGGAAGAATGGATTTATTGATGTTTTCTGTTTGGCAAGAAAGGACAACCAACCTGGACACTGAAAAATTTTGTTTTCTTTTTAGATTAGTTTCCCGTATAAAGGAGTGTAAAATAAAGGCTGTATTAAAACTTCTCCAAGAAAAATGTTATCTTACTCTGAGATCAAAATTTCTCAAATTCTTATCCTTGTTATTTCATTCTAATTCATATCACAAATTGTTCTTTTCTCCCAGCAGAAATAGTTGGTTTCGTCCAATAAAAAAATCTTCATCTCAATTTCATTGGTTTGTATCTTGGGCAACACAAGAGACTTTCTGTAATGGCTCAAAATATCCCTGCTGGATAACGTAAGTAGACCACTAAATTAATCCAATTAAACTTTTTAACCTTTCAAAGTTAAAAAGCTAAGGATTTGGACACTGCTCACGAACAGAACTAAACATGCTCAAATCTTTTTACTCTATGTCATTTTTGCGTGTTAGCATACACTTAAATGAAAATGGAGTTGTCTCTATTGGCTATTTGTGTGAACTAGCGTCACCAGATAATTAGTTTTACAGTTAAAGTGAGTGTATTAAAATGGAGAACTGCATCCCAGCAACATACCTGCAGCTAATTATGCTTTTGTGTGGTGAGGATTCAAATCAGTCCATTTGTCGTTTGTTTCCTAACCTCTGGGAGGATCAAAGAGTAACTGTACAGAGAAACAAAAAGATCAGAAATTGTATTGGCCTGTCTTAGGAGTGAAGTGATGGATAAAGAGTGATTCTGTGAACAGCATAACTTACTCTATCGATGAATGAAACAATATGCTCTGAAGATAGTCCCTATCTCGCTGTCTCTGGCATGGTTGTTTCCGTATCTGACACCTACACGTTCCAGTCACAAGGGCACTGGTGGCAGCTGAAGTTGCCTTAAGAGGAAGGAAAGAATTTCAAGCCGCTCATCTCAGTAAGTGAACAAAATCCCTGGATCTTCTGACAACAGCATGTAAAAAGTGTGTGTGCTCCTCCTTTGCTAGTAACATGAAGTAGGAGTGCAATGTTTTTTTCACACCTTTTTCTGCCCTGTTTTACACCACCCGAACTTAGGAGTTGATAGCTGGTGGAAGGTGGCAGGGAGCTCTGTAGTAATGCCCTGTCTCATTCAGACCACTGTCTGCTGCAGGTGTGGGAGCCTTCTGTCTTCTTCCCTATAAAAATGAGGCTCTCGATCAGGAACAAAATATTCCCTGAAGTGTACTTTTTGCCATCCATCAAAGTTGTGCTTTGGGAAGAGCCATCCCTAACTCCTCTGCAGAGCTTCTGCCTCAGGCAGAGACCAAATCACTTAAGTCTCTCATTTTCTGGTTCCTGGGGAGATGCTGAGCTGTTTGGTGGAAAGTGCCCCCTTCATTGTGCATGTTTGCTGAGCTGTTTCGAGTCAGCAGCTGGGCGTCGGGTTTAGAGGCCAGGCTGCTCATTTGTCCCCCAGCCGTGCTTGCTGTGGCCACCGAGGTCAGAGCAGGAGTCTGATGGTGAAAGGTGGAGTTAAGCACTGCTTCAGAGTTGTCCCTGCAGGTGAGGTGGCCCTGCCACAGTCCTTCTGCAGCCATCAGTACTCAGCTTTCACTGGGGACCACGCTCTCTCAGGGTGCAGTTCCACAGGGCAAGAAGCAAAAAGGGTGGCATTTGGGCTCCCTGATTGACTGCCCAAGCAGGAGGTGACTCCTAAAGGGTGTCTCTTCTGTAACCTGGAAGTTAAAAAGTGTCACAAACTAGACAGAAGTTGACAGTGACGTGATTTTGCAAGAAGGTGACTTGCTGGATGTGAGCAGTGTTCCATGTACCACGTGTGGATTAATCCTTTTGAGGTAGATGAGGACTCAGCTGGAGTATTTGTGTGTCTGCGTTGGGCCACAACCCTTTGAGAACAATATAAGGAAGAGCAAAGGTTAACAACAAGAATGAGGAGGGATTTAGAAAATAGGATGTAGGACAGTTGAAATAATGCAAGCTGTCATCGGGTCTCTTGGCTAGGCTGTGCGACCCTGGGAAGTGTAAAAGCTTGCTGGAGAGAGGGGAGTAGCCTGCAATCTGCCTGCTCTGGGTTGGGTAAAGAGCAGTAAGTTGCAGCAAGGAAAAGGTAGGTTAGATTTTAAGAAAAGAAACTTTACAACAGAGAAGGGAGAGAAGTACCAGAGGGTCTGCTTGAGGCAGTCCTGGGATCTCCAGCACCAGGGAGATTCAAGGAGAGATGGATAAATGTTGGTCAGAAGGAGTCTAGGTCCCTGATAATGCCGGCAGGAGATGGGTGAGAGGCTCCCCATGGTCTTTTTGAGGCATTTGGTTCCCTCGTTCGTCACTTTTTTGATAGCTAATGTTGGAAAATTGCCACTGCAGATGCGAAAATAGGCAAGATAACTATGACTGGCAGCTGATAGGCACAGTGTGTGTGCGGGGATGGAGCTGGGTGATGCAGGAAAATGGCTCTCCTAACCTGCTCACCTCACACTAGCAAGTGCAAATCGCTGCTGTAGTGGGTAGCTCTGCTTCTCCTGAAGATACCGCCTTTTGTGCATATTAATAATTTCTTAATTTTTTCCGACACTTTTGATCATGGAATTTGTACTTGTGGCTAAGTAATATTTTTGTATCTGACGTGCGCTGTGTAGAAATAATATCAGCGCATCTTCCAGCCCAGGTTCTGCATTGCCTCGGTGGCTTTTTTTGTCATGTGTCAGGTCACTAACATCACTTCAGTCGGGTTTTATAATTGCATTTAATATGTCTCTTACTATGCATCCTTCATCTGATTTCTGTGGTACTAATGAGATAATTTATCTTTGCTGGGTTGAACAGTCCAGTTGTGTGTTGATAAGGCTTTTAATTTTACCGTGTTACAGAATCTTGGTTGACTTTAGAGAAGGGTCAGAGCAAAGATAATTTTGTATTTTAAAAGACTTACCAACTCCAGACCGTTAACGGTAGCTTTCTCTTTGTATTTTCAGCTAGGGTAACTCCATCCTGAATTTTATTCAGAGAATTCATAAAACTGTCCTTTGAGTGATAGAGGAAACAAAATGAGAAATTCTGTGCTAATGTTTTTTTAGCTGTTTAGGGCTCATTTTGAGGAGGGAAAGGATAGCAGGGAGACAGAGCCAGCTTTCCAGTATCAGAACTATCAGAACAGTGAGCCTTCCTGCCTTGCAGCAATAAAAGCCCAGCAAACAAATTAGTGAGTGGGGGAAAATGTTCCATGATTTCTTCATTATTTTTAATTTGACAGGAATTTCTGGAACTGCATTCTGTCATTTTAGCTTGAAAAAGGGGTGTCATTCCTAGGAATAGTTTTAGTTTTTAGCCACTTCTTAAAGTATTGTAATTCACTCCTGTACGACAGTTTTCTTGCCAAGTTAATTGCTCTTTTTATTTTACAGTGACCTTGACTGTGTTTCATATGTGAAGAAAAATGACATTTGGGTTTTCTAATTTAGAAGCACAAAAGAGGTTGAAAGAGACAGCGTTAGTACCCAATTCGCATGCCGAAAAAAAGATGCTTGTGTTAAATTATAGGCTAAAAACCTGGAACCAAAGATAACATTGTTAGACTTTTGGAATAAATATGATTAATGGGACAACAGGGCTATCATTTGCACGAGTTCTTGTGTATATACCTTATTTATTTTCATGAATAGGATTTCATCATTTAAATCAAGTATACTCATGCATGTAATTTTTTAACCTCTCTTGGTTTCCCCTCAGCTGGAAGTTTAAAATGTCTAAAAATATTCTTGTTTTCTGAAGTCCATCCTGGCAGAATTTTTGGAAAGGAGGAACCTCCCCTAGTGTATTGTCTCTACCCCTGGTTAAGACCTGTGAAATTCAGGAGAATACAAGTTATTCTTTGTAATGGAAAAAAACCTCTCCTGAGATGTGAAAAGAGTAGTCAATTAGAGAGAGCTGCCATTTTTTTAAGGCTATTGAAAGGTAGGATAAAATGAGCTCTCTGCCTCGTGCTGAGCTTGCTGGGAACAGCTGCCGTGCAGGATTTCTCCTGAAAACCTTGTCCAAACAAATCATCATTTAAATACTGAATTGTTGCTTTATCAAAGCCTCAGTCTTGCAAGATCTTTCATGTCTGTGCTTGAGATGAATATATTGTAGTCTTTCAACCTCTGTTTGGTACAAGGGGAATCAAAGCATAGGGCAATGCTCAGCTTGTGCTCATTTGTGTTTTGCAACGGATTGGTTTTTGTCAAGCCTGTAAAGAAATTTGTAGTCCAGCAATGGTGCATTGCACCTCCAGGTATGGATTGTATAAATTTCCCACTATTTTTAAGTTTGAGATAAAGGGGGTAAAAAAACCTTTTCACAAAACCAACAGGGGTTTTTTTAACCTGTCAAAAAAACCATGGTAGGTACTGGGTGGGCAGTGGCGTCAGCGTGATGGATTGGCACAATTCTTGTTCTTCCCATGGGGTCAGCAGAAGTGTGCATTGTTCTAACACACTGGGCGGGGGGGGCAAATCTTTCAGATTTTTAAATCATCTTCTGTGAGCAAGATCAGAAAACACTACTCGAGTAGCTAGGTGTATCAGCTTTTTTTTCTCCTGAAAACATGCACTTTGTTCCCCACTTCCTTGCCTTGACTTCATCCTTCAGGACGGAGCACTTTGGCTTCATTGTGTATGTCTGGTTTTGCTCCAGCCTCCGTCGTACTTGTGTTTTGAAAAATCAGTGTGTCTGTCAACTCCACCCTGCGAAACAGCTGATTATTTTGGTTTGCTAAAACAAAGAAAAAACTGAAAACAGAATAAGCACATTTTTGGAATACTGATATGACCCCATTTGCTGATACTTCTTGTTTATGCTTTTATCTCTGACCAGGACGTTAATCACTGTCTCAGAAGCTGAAAATCAGTTAAAATAGAAAAAGAAGATAGATTTGTCCCATCTGAAAGAGAGAAATATTGATATATTTTTTCCTTAAGGGCCTGGAAAACCCTGAACTGATAGCAAGATAAAATATTTTGAAAAGCATCCTAACACTTAATAAATGACCAAAAGCATTTACTGTTTGTGTTTGTGGGAGGAAAAAAATACCTTTTAAGCCTGTGGGTCTGAAATATTTTCTGCTTGTAACCCCACCTGGAGACAGTAATCGAGTGTGACCCAATGAGTTCTAGAAACAGCGTGAGATGAGAGGAGGTGAACACCCAGCCTGCTTGCGGTCCCCCTCGGAACTGCTGTGACCCCTGTGTTTGAGAGTCACAATTTCAGACAGGGCAGGGACAAAAGCTCTTGTTCTTGGATAATGTGCAGTGTGTTCTTTACATTTGTAAAACTCGTTGGGGTTTTACTAAAATTGCTTTACTCCGGGATTTAGATTGATGCCCAGTGCCGTTTCACCAACCAGTCGTTTGCTCTTCAAACAGGTTTTTGCTGAAGTGGTATGTCATCTCTGAGCCCCAAGATGTTGGTCCCTTTTCCAGCTCTTCTTGTGCAGGATAAAATAGGAAGTGCAGCTTCCTCAATGCATCATCTTATCTCTGTCATCCAAGGATGGATAAAATATGTTTTGAAGGCACGGGCTCCCTCCTAGCATGGCTGTTTGAAGTTGGTTTCCCTGCTGCAAAGCTGTCTGCCTTCCCCTCAGCTAAAATCTGGTGCCTGTTCAGGAACTGTGTTTGTAAAACCAGTTTTAGTCTCTGTGAAGCATGTTAAACTGAGGTTATCCTGGCAGAGGATCCTTCCCAAGAAGTGCAGCAGATTGCAATCCCTTCTCTAGCAAGCGCTGTCTTGTAGGCTCTTGCTTTTTAAGGCAACAATGCTGAATTTAAACACAAAGCAGGAACAGCTTGGCTTTTTGATCCCTGTGTGAGAGACATCCTCATTTGAGGATCAAGGCAACTCTGGAAATTCCTACATCTTGGGATGTTAAATGATGTAAAAACCTCCAGAATGAATATACATGCAGTGCAGAGGTGTTAGTTAAGTGCTGAAAGCAGCAGAAGTACATCAGTCCATGCCAGAGCCCAAATGAATAAACCCAGCCCCAGGATTTTTCCTGGCAGCTCAGCGCTGGTTGATGAGCAGAGCTTGCTCTGACCACGTTGCTTGCCCTCCCAGGTCTAGCAGAGCTTGGGCATTTGCACAATTGGGCCTTGGCTCAGTTGAGATAGGTACTCTAATTTACATCTGGTATTTGAGGACTGTCTGCTGGGAAACCCTTCGGAGAAACACCAGGACTGGGTCGCATCTATTCTCACTCTCTGCTGTCTTGGGTAAAGTGGTTTCCAGCTGATGGATGTCATGCTTCATGGCAGTGGTGAATGCGTACGTATCTCCCAGGATGTCACTAGAGGAGGGGAAAAACTAAAATGTAGTGCTGTGTCTTCAAAAGAATGTGGGCTCCGTGCTTTACTGTCACGAAATGTATGCTTAGAAGGGAAATCTGCCAGGTATTTCTCATTCCAGGTACTAACATAGTCTTGTACCACTTATGTAGAAAAAGGCTCAGATAACTCTCCATAGATAGCCTCTATGTATTTGGGATTGGCATTTGCATTTTTGTTTTAAGTAGTAACTGAAATATTTTTATTAAACTTCTTTATGTTTCCTTCTGTTAACTGGATGAGAGGGTATTTGCATCTGGCTGCTCTGTGGCCAGTTTAAGCGTCATCACATAAAGAATTTATCTGGGAACCACATTTAACTCTTCAGTGTATAAATATAGAAGAATGTAGGAATTTCCTGAAAACTGGTGTGTGATTAAAATTAAGGAAGAACAGCAGGAAGTTAAATTTAATTTCTGGCATGTCAAGATATAGAAATACTGACTTGTATGCGTCGTGCTCTGTAGCATTGAAGACACAAAAATATTTTTCCTTATCTAGGATCCCTGTCAAACTATCAGCTTAGGAAATGAGATGTGCACTGAATGTTGACACCAGTGACAGCCCGAGGAAGCAATTGGTATGATTTTGGCACTGGGTCACATGACGGTACCATAGTTTAGCAGCCAGCTTAGTGATTTCCAGGGTAAGAAATTCTTCCACTTGATTGCCAGCATCCTCTTCCAAGGAAATCAGTGCAGACTCTTGCAAATAGCTTAGTCCTTTCTCCAATAGACTGTGCTCTTAATAATCAAACCAAGTTGCAGGCATTCCATTAATTGTCCAGATAATTAGCTTTAGGCAATCTGGCATTTCATCTTTGTCTCCGACTTAATTTCAGCTCTTTTTTGTTCAGTCGCTGACATGTGTAGTTCCTCGTCTATTCTGACATTTCTCTCTTTCATTAACATTTGTCATATTTCAATTCATCTAGACTTGAGCAAGCTTTGATCGGTCGTAGTGGTTTGCAAGTTATTTATGCTACATAAAATGCATACAGTTGTAACTTTGTGCATCCATCAATTGATAAACATGCGGTTTTTGTTCCTAACCCATGCTCACAGTCTTGGCTGGCTTGCCTTGTTTTTCTCGTAGTGCCTCGACATAGGTCATTAAAACCTCCTGTAAGAATTCTCCTTCCCTGGGTACGTATGTGGTGTTTTAAACCTAACTTTGTTTTTATTAATCCCTAGAACAATGCCAGATGGCGAAACGCAAGGATAGGCAGTGGGGCTGCGCGTGTGCGCACACACGTTTTATCTATGTGTGCATGAATACACAGGGCAATTCAGCGCAATGGAAGGTTTTATTAGATAATAAAGCTGCATTTTAAGTTATGCAGGTCACTTCATATAAGGACTGAAAAAAAATTGTTTAGCTCTGTGCTGTGTATGGCTTTGTAGAAAAGCTGTTTAGAAAGCTCTGCTATCACTGATTAGGAGCACTTATATTACCTTTCCCCAGAAGCTGGATGCCTTCTGCTGCTGGGTCTGGATGAAAAAGGAGAAGCCATTAATATTTGTTCATTCGGAAAACCGTGAGCCTCCCAGTTAGTTTTATTGGTCCCGAAGTGCTAATCTGAAACACTGCATGAGCATCAGGGGCTAGCCCTTAAATCTGTCACTGGCTTCCTGAGTGTTGAACACTTTGCATCTGAAACCAGTAACGAGACAGAAAGCTTTGGCAGTGAGAAGGCGGGAAACATCTTTGTGCTATGTACATTTTTGTAGAAAAAACCAACAAACTTAATTAGGTTTGAAACTTCTGAGAGATTAGAAATATTAGAGTAAGATCTGGAGAGAAGTGTTGCATATGGAGAGGAAAGAGAGAAGTGTATTCTCTGTTTGAAAATTTGGGGAGGGTATGTACAGTGTGTAGGCATTCATGTCTGTGCTATGTATCAGAAAAAAAGCACTCTTTTGCTCAATTGTCCTACACTTTACTGAATTTTCTATCCTTGGTTTGATTTTAAAGGTGAAACAGTGTCTTTTTCCCCTAAGACCAGAAGTTTCCCAATTTTTTTTTTTTTTAAAGACAGGAGCAGTTGGGAAAAGAAGAGAGAACTTTGTCTTGATATGGGTGCTTTGAAGAGCTGCATATGCTTGTGCAGCAACGTAGCAGTGCAGCAGCCACTGTCACAGAATCACCTAGATTGGAAAAAAACTTTAAGATCATCGAGTCCAATCATTAACCTATCACTGACAAGTCCTCAACTAAACCCTATACCCTATCCTTAGGACTCTTGTAACAAAGATGTGCCCACTGGAGTGGAAGCACCAGCAGTGTTGCATCTGGCATCCTGGTGCCACAGAGCCCTCCTCCTGTGTGCTCGATGATACCACATCATGCGGAAGCTGCCTCAGGCTTCTGGTCAATGAAATCATTTTGAATATCAAGGGTGCTACTTTACATATAAAAAAAACCAAACCCAATTTTGCGTCTTCCTAATGAGCCCCAAGGCTAAGTGCCCAGTGCCCTGATATCGGTGCTGTACTTGGGACCTAACCAGGACCAAGCACTGAGCATCCCAGCATTGCACAGGTCCTTAGAAAGCATGAGGGATTTTTCTCAATGGTATCTCTTGAGTCTTGTGACCATTTCCATGTGGGAAATGTGCCTTGTGCTGCTTGTCCTAAAGCAAAAAGGTCAGGAGGCTCCAGAGCTGCTGGTTTGGCTGTGAAATGTGAGTCTGTGACTCAGCAGTGCCCCTGCAAAGATGTTTGCTTCTCAGGAGAGGTGTCATGTGCAAACACCACTTATGGGGGAGAATAATATCTAGGTGCTGATTTTGCAGGTAAAGTACAGAGAGATGAATTCCTAGCTTTGGGCACACAACTCACCCTGATTAAGTATGCTGTGGAGTGAGAACCCGTAAAATCTGTGACTTCATTAGTAGCTAGTTTCTGTAAAGTCCCCTAAGTGGAGTTTTAAGTACATTTATACTTTTTATTAAGATCCTGATCGCCTTTGAACTGAGAGGAACAGGCTGCAGCACTTTTTTTGGTGTTGTTTTTTGTCTTCCTTCTTTTTTGTATGCTGAACCCGATATGATCTCTCCAGTCCAGGATGCTGTGTAATGGCTGGATTTTTCATGTTTAGGATTCAGTTTCTGAAACACTTCGGTAGATTACATATTTGTAGCTTTTAGTAGAGTTTAATTAGGTTCATACTGTAATCTGCTCCTCTTGATGTATGATTTCCTCTTCAAATACACCGGTGTTTTATGGTAAGACACATTATTTTATATAGTCATTCAGAGCTTAGTACAAACCGATCAAAAGTTCGAGCTCTAAGATTTAACCATAGCTCATCTGATCTCTTTCATAATGACATAAACGTCTCACACAATGGCTTACATGGGGCTTTGGTTTTAAAAAGCCCTATTCTTCAAGGCTACGTTTGCTCTTTTCTTGGTAGAAGGATTTACAACCTGTGATGCAACAGGTAGGTTTCCCCAACTAAGAGGTTTTAAAGCTAGAAGGGGCTATTAAATTCACAGAATCACAGAATGTCAGGGTTTGGAAGGGACCTCAAAAGATCATCTAGTCCAACCCACCTGCCAGAGCAGGATCACCTACAGTAGGTCACACAGGAACGCGTCCAGGCGGGTTTTGGATGTCTCCAAAGGAGACTCCACAACCTCCCTGGGCAGCCTGTGCCAGTGCTCTGTCACCCTCACAGTGAAAAAATTTTTTCTAATATTTTTGTGGAACCTCCTATGTTCCAGCTTGTACCCATTGCCCCTTGTCCTGTCATTGGACATCGCTGAAAAGAGCCTGGCACCGTCCTCCTGACACTTCCCCCTTGACATATTTATAAACATTTATGAGGTCACCCCTCAGCCTCCTCTTCTCCAAGCTAAAGAGATCCAGCTCCTTCAGCCTTTCCTCATAAGGGAGATGTTCCACTCCCTTCATCATCTTTGTGGCTCTGCGCTGGGCTCTCTCAAGCAGTTCCCTGTTTCTCTTGAGCTGAGGGGCCCAGAACTGGACACAATATTCCAGATGTGGCCTGACCAGAGCAGAGGAGAGGGGCAGGAGGACCTCTTTCGACCTACTGGCTACTCCCTTTCTAATACACCCCAGGATGCCATTGACCTTCTTGGCCACGAGGGCACATTGCTGGCTCACAGTCAGTGTGATGTGAACTGTAGGATAGGATTTAAACTAGGTATTTGCTGCAGTGAGTCCCCCAAGTGGGAACTGGTTTGGCCCCCTTGGCTGAAAAAGCATGTCCTTCTTGATCCGTCTGGAGCAGGATGGTCTCTCTGTGCATTGACTGAAGGAGGGAAGACAGCTGAGGTTGCTTGTACACTCCTTTGGCAAATACGTAGAGTTTGTTTTTAGTAGGACAAGTTTAAGTGGTGTGAATCCCTGTACTTGCAGATGACTCTTTCTGAGCCTCCTCACACATTTTGCAGCCGTGGGAGGAAACAAACATGATTCTGGATTTATAGACACTGCTCTTGTGAGTGGAGTTATTCATTTGCTCTTTGCCAGTGTAAACTCATGCATTACGCTTCGCCTTTTTATTTTTCCTTCTGTGGATCCACCACCACCCTTCACCACAATGAGCTTGCAGGGAAGAGTACAAGCACACGTGTAATTTGGTTTCAAGTTCCAGCTTCAGCCAGGCTGTTACGCCCGCCCTGCCTTTCAACATCTGGGCTAAGAGCTTTCCTCTGATACATTGCAGGTGTTTCTGGAGCAAGAGGTGAGCTACCGCATCTCTGCCGCATGTGCTGGCTGCAGATAGGCGTTTGTATGAGATTACTTGAGAAATGGGTTAGGGAAACTTTAAAGCCTACAGCGCTAATCAGCATCCTGCATGCCTGGTCTATCAGGCACATCAGATTGATGGGAAGGACAGAAATACTGCATGCGGGAAATAAGGGTCAGGAGTGACGGGTGGGGAGGAGGGAGAAATACATTTAAGAACCAGCCAGCAAGAAAATGAAAAGAGTCAGAAATGCATTTGCTGTTGCTGCTTATCAAAAATCAGAAGCTGATGCATGCTTATAAGAGCCATTTTTTGCTTTAAATCTCAAATTCTAGACTGTCGCTGCTTATGCTGCAGTGGTTGGGCGGAATGTAGTGCGTTGAGGTCCCACACTGTGATTCTTTGGCTGTCATCTTTTTGGTACTCCTAAGTTATGGTAATAAATGTAATGAATTAGAGTGAGAAGATATAATGTTACTTTTTTTCCTAGGTGTGGCAACAGCAATTTGCCTTTGATCGAGAAGTTATATCCTCCTGAAATTTCATTTATAGGCTGTTTCCTAAAATTAGGAGCTTAGACTATTTCCTGTCAGTCTTAGTCTGCACTATTTCTCCTAAACTATTTAAAGGTATTAAGAAAGCATAGCACATACACTGTACCTAGTTTAATGAAAGAAAAGATTGGTTCTGACTTTACATGGAATTACACATTAGCCATTATTTATTGTTGTACTTTACTTCATTTAGGAAACAGAATTAACTCAGATAAATACTTTCTGATAGACATTACTCAGTAATACCCTCTGTGTTATTTAATGTATTTTGTAGATCTACACATCTTTCCCAAGAAAGTTCATTTTCCATTGAAATTGAAATGGGCAAAACCACCTCTTTAAATTGCAAGAACTTATCATGATAAAATTTGGTGTAGTTTTTTTTTGTTTAATGATTTGTCTATTTCTGTCTCTAGTCAGGCTGGAAGGAGTCAAATAAAAATTTAAGACAAATCACTGGTCCTTTTTCTCTTCTCTCTGTCAGTCTCCTGCAATATATTTATGTTTTAAGGATCTGTGGTTTTGCCCGGAAAGTATAAAAGAATGTCATCAGGAAGCTGCAACCTTGCTACAATAATACTATGAAGTTAAAGGAGTCTCATGTCAATGGTTAGCTATTGTTTGGATTTCTCTAGTACTTGGTACCTTCCTTCGACTGGATAGTCTAATAGGGTGGTAAATAGTGAAGCAATTCCACTGGTAATTGGGCATGTATTAGCCTGACTTGATACTGAAATACGTTCTTGCAAGAACATATATATCAGTTACAGGAAGACATAATACTCTCCTGATGTCACCTGTGCAGATAGAAGCAAAAGCTGGCAATGCTGGGGACCATCGCTGAAGACCTCTGGGGCCCCCCAGACCTCTGGGGCCCCGCGTCACGGTTACAGGAGGAGTATTTGTACAGACAAGTGAACACCTTTTGATTCCGCCCGTGTTTCCTCTCTCCCGTATCAGCAAGGTTCATGGGCTGATTGCGATTGTCTAAATGCAGCACTTCAAGAAAACAAACAAACAAACAAACAAAAGTCATTTAAACAAGTGCTTGCAGCAAGGCTGTGGTCTTGTTGCTTAGAGGAAAGGCACTGTATGAGGTTGTAGCTGTGCTGATCTCTCTTTTGGACTTAGGAGATGCTATTTGTCAGGGGATGTGCAAGGTGAAGTTTTCTTGTGGTCAGGAGTGGGACTGTCCCTTTCCCAGCCTGCAGGCCATCCAGCACCCAGGCAGTCCCTGCATCTCTCCTTCAGCATCTGCTGGTGGTTGCTTGGCTTGAGGGCTGATCTCCCCATTTGCTGGGGGATTTGCCCCCTGCCCCCCCAGTGTGGCACTACTGTGCTCTTGGGCAGCTGAAGCTCTGGTGTTGAAATGGACTGTCTCGTGGCAAGATCTCCCCAGCCAACGCCGAAGGTCTCCACTGAGAAAATCTCAGCCAAAAGAAGGACTGACCTTGTCAGTTATGCCGGGTGCAGTAATTACGCACGTTTGCATAAGTGTCACTAACATGCTATTGCTTGTAGATGAGCTGGTCCTCACTTCACGGTGGCACAGTACTAAGCCATTAATTACAGGAGTCAGAGGAGAGGTACAGCTGCAGATCTGCCCTGTCAGGATTTATCAGGCTCCATTTTGTAATCAATGGTTTATTTATTAAACTATCACAAATGGTGCATGCGCTCTAACCACGACCAGCGGCACGTCCGCTCGGGTATTTCATCTGAATCAATGGAAGGAATCATCTGCTTTACATCAGGTATCGAACCTGCACGGGTCCTCAAGTGATAAATGACTTTATTGTCTGGGTGGAATTGATTGGAGCTGATGCCTAGAGCTGGGGGTGGTAAAAACACTGAATTGCTCCATAACTGGTGCTTTTGTGCCTTTTTTTTCCCCTCCCCCCCCATTCTAGCTTCTGCAGAGCAAATCAGAGTCTTTATCTGTGCATGGCTGAATCTGATGCAATGAAGGGAGAGACTCATGAGCTGGGGTGAGAGGGAGCATGCTAGAAAGCAAAAGGGAAGGTGATTCATCGTATTTTGGATGTGTTAGAAGTCAAGAGAGTGACCAGAAGAGGTGACCACTGCACTGGCCTTGGCTCTGACCTCTCCAGAGCAAATGTCGCACCCAAATGATCCCAGTGGGTTTTGGGCGTGCTGTGGGGCCCTTTGGCTTTCAGGGGCTGCTGCCAAAAAAAAGGAAAGCAAACAAAAATGCATTTGAAGCAAAGCAGTCTCCAAACCCTTGCAAGTACCTCCTCAGCCTTTCTCATTAGCATTGACCAGGCAAGGAGTTGATACTGAGGCTAACACATCATAATGTTTCAAAGCGTAATAGCAGTGTCGTTTTTAGTTTTAAAAAAAAAAATCTTCAACAGCGTTTCTGTGCACGTTTGTGGCAGTTGATTTGTTTTGGGAGATGGCAGGGTGTTAGCTGAGGTTCATTCTGCACACAGGGCTCTCTTTTTAATGGGGACAGCATGTCCCTTTGTATCACTCTGAAGCATGGGGCTTTGGAGCTCACAAATTTTGTGTTCTTGTAGCCTTCATTTTTCTCTTACCTCTGGCCAGAGGTCTGATGAAGAAGGCAGAGTTACTCAACTATCATAGTTTGCTGAGTATAGCTCCTGTGACATTGGAGACTACTCGCCTAAGGACGCTTTGGTTGGAAACTCATGCTGAGGTCGCCATTCTTGCATTGGGTAGTCATTTCTGTTACTGCAACAGCAGAGGCTCTTCCTCACCCACTAATAAGATTTAGTGAGTAACTCTGGCTAAGTGGCCCGAGACTGGAAAGAAGGGTCCTTTTTACAATGCTTGTTGAAGTCCACAGACGCTGTCCTGTTTTCTGTAGTGAGCTCCAAGCCCAGGAATATTGTAAGAGGGAATTCTAATTTGGTGTGGATCCCTTGCCTTTGCACTGGGGATCATTTCAGCCCAGACCTGCATCCTGGACAGCTCATTCACCCTCCTGTGGGCTGTTTTACAGGAACTATACAATTTGCATGTTGCATGAGGTCTGTTGTGGACATTAATAAGGCTTTATTGGATTAAAGAGCTTGCTGCCAGAACTAATTGTTCAAAAGAATATATAGATTTTTATAAGCTTCCAAAACTAACGTTTATAAGATTTACATTATCTATTTCACACCCATATTAGCAGTAATTCGGGCATACAGTTCCTCCCTTATGACCAATGCATACAAAGGTAGAGGATTGCCAGGAAAAAGTGTTTTGTTTTAAGACATTGATATCCAACAATGTTGTATAAAAGAAAGACTTGGGCTAGTGCGTTATAAAAATACTGTGTTAAATAAGTATTTACAACCTGTATTTGCTGAGTTATATCCATGATGCTTTGTATACAGCCTGCTGTCCTGTAACATAGAAAGGTGTGGGGAAGTCATTTTGTTTTCTTCTGAGAATAACTTGATCTTTTGTCTTTTCCAAATTGTTAAGTTTGGCTTCTTAACAGACTTCTGTCAGTGGTGTTAGCAAAAAAAAAAACAACCAACCACAAGGCATTGAATACTAAAGTGTATTACTCATCATGTACTTGCTTTCAGAAGTATATGCAAAACTTGAAACTAGTAAATGTAGCTGCAGAAGAGCTCCACCTCTGCCAGGAATGCTTTGCTGTTACGTGGCATTACTGACCCTCAGGGTGGGTGCTGCTGCTGCTCAGCCTGTGCAGTGCAGGACCTGGGGGCATATCCCTGGCACTGCCACTGCCTGCCCTTTGACATTGAGCAAGTCACTTAACGTCGGCGTGGTAGTCTTCCCCCTTCTTGGGGCTTATTTGGTGATGTGTAGCTGTGAACTTACAATGTGAAGTGGAAACTTAATTTCCCACCAGAGCTCACAGTTGGTGGGGTAGCACGGGGGAGTTGGAAATGGGTGGATAGACAGAGAGATAACCAGCCATCTGGCAGCCACAGCCCACTCCCTGCATTTCTCTAATCGTTTCCTTGAAAGTGCTGCCTGGACCATCTGAACTTGACCTGTAGGGCGGGAGGCGAGGGCAGTTACAGAACTAAACCACATAGAGACATAAATTGTCACCTGTCATTCTGGGCAGCTGTTACAAAAACCTACTTCTGAAGGGCAGCTCTGAATAGGTACAAAGCAGCATTTTCAAGGATTTGCACAGATAAAGGGGGAAAAAAAATAAAAAACAAATTACCTGAGTGTTTAATTCAAGACCTCCAAGGAGGAAGTGTCAGCATAGAATCAGAAAAGCATGAATATAGCTAGTTCTAAAGACCTGCTCCTGCCCGTTAGCGTGTGTTCTGTTCTGCAGGGAGCACCAGTGCAAAGTGTGAGCAAACAGGTCTGTTCGCACCAGCACGAAGCTTTTGAGGTATATCCCCAAGAGCTCCAGCCTGAGCGTACGTTTACTCTTGCCTGGGCAAGGATGAGGACCGTGTCAGTGGCTCCATTGATACCAGTGGTGCCCCAGCAGTTGACATCCACTAAGGAAGCTTTCTCACAGTGACCTCAGTCATCATGATACTGACTTGTTAGGCTTTAAAAAATGTTCGTAACCAAAATTCAGGTCAGAATAAGTCATACTATCTGATTTATAAAAGTGGGAGCTACTATTTTCCACTGTAAACATACATCCTAGTCATTTTTGGTGCTGTATTATAGTGAGAAGTTATGTACAAGATCAAGTTCCAAACTGATGACTAACACAGTGATACCTTTCGTGTCAAGAGTTACTAAGTCTTGCTCCTCACTTGGGTATTAACTGCATACAGATTTATACTAGCCAGTTCTTCAGTGTACAGTTGGTGTGCATGTTGATAGGGTTTGAAAAAGTGTCATGTTTTGGGGTTTTTTTTAACCATCCAGTGACTTTTTATGTGTAAGCCAAGTGCTTCCACATGCATGATAAAGCAATTTCTTTGCTCTGGGAAGTACTGCTAGATAGAAATAGATTAGCAGGGCAAACATTGGCTCCCTCAGAATTATTACTTGTTCACATAAGGATACCATAACAAAGTTTTACAGAGGGTCAAAAATGTTCATCTCTGTACTGATGAGATACTACAGGGCATAGTTTATTGAACGTTGCTGCACAGTGTAGAGAATAAGCTTGTATACACTCCTGATCTGGAAAATCACTTAATCTAAACCTTATATCTGTTGCTATTTTTTTCTAAGCATTTAGGACTTGTTCCCTAGCTAGAATACATTGGCAGGGGGTTATTTTGGTCAAAAGACTTATGCTGAATTTACTTTCTTGAAAAATCTGAAGCTTTTGAGATGTTTTTTTGAAAGTTTAGCACTTCATCTAATTGGAATTGTTTAACGTAGTGCCAGCAGAGCCTAGAGAGTAAACGTACATAGATATAGATAAGTACAGATACACACCCTTTATAAAAAGAGTGGATTGTTCATACAATGTACTATTACACAAAACTCTTTATCACAAAAGCTTGAACCCAAGCTAAGCATGTGTGTGTACATGCGGGGCCTGTTTCAAGAGCAGATTCAGAGCACATACTGCTTTTAAGAGGATTAATAATCTATGAATAATACATATCCGAGATACATAGCAGCAATGTGGATTTGGAAAAGGAGGAAAACTTCAGTGAAAGGTGGGGGATGTGCCCACCCTGAAAATGGCCTCACTGGGACAGATCTTCTGACAGTTTAAACCAGCACGAGGTCTTTTGGCTTTGAAAAAGGCATACTGGTATAAAACAATGGAAAATCTATTTCAATCCATATAGCATACAGGTTTATTACCATTGCATGTAAGTAATAATTTCATACTAGAATTTTAAACTATTACTACCTTCTTAAACCCTATGCTAATTTTCTTAAAGAGAAGTCTAATTGCTCTCTTTATATGCAGCTCCAAGTCAAAAGCTTAATTTATCCCTCCAGTTGGATAATTAAATCATACAATGTTCATCTCTTGTGACTCTTCCTGTCCCAGAAATCTTAAATTCTTCTTCTCTAGCTGTCTTCCACAGAGCACAGCTCCTGACAAAGCCTTCACCTTTAATTTACTTGTGCCAGTAAGACAGCAGCTTGTCTCAATTCAGAAGCAAGGCCTCATTTTCTTTTCCCTGACTTTCACTGCATATTTCTTTTCCTAGAAAAGAAACCCCATCTCTCCCACATATACCTTCTTCAGGCATTACAAAACAGGATTTCTTTTTTTCTTTCCCATGACCCAGTTTTGTAAACCTGCAAGTGCTCCTGTTTCAATTAGCAGCCTGGCTTTGTGTCATAGGTTTAAGTCTGGTGGGGTTTTTTTTGTAAAAGCGGGGGTAAACTCGTGTGAAGACTTGAGAGCCTCCCCCACCCCCAGGTAGGAGTGAGACCTGCCTCTGGCCAGGGCGAGGCCAGTCAGTGCCTCTGCCATCAAGGGATTTAAGAGGTGACCCCAGTGTTCTATCTCTCTCTTTTGGTTTCATCTTGTTTTGAGCTGTCCTGTCTTTAATGGTGGGGAGTTTTCCTGTTGGAGGAGGGAGAGGTGACAGGAGAACAAAGGAATTAGAAGAAAGACAAGGAGAAGAGTCCCAGAAGAGGAGAGGGAGAAGTCTACCTTTCCCTGGCACCTGTGGTGGCTGAGCTGGCAGGAAGGTGACTGCCTGACAGCTGAGGGGATCGACAGCGGCGAGAACGTCCTGGATGCATCGGTACGTGCAGAGCCCCATGCGAGAGGGGTAAGAGACTGAGGAGCATCAGTGATGGATGTGTCTGAAGTGATCCGTGGCCCTGAGGGGCTCCCGAGGAGGAAGAGGATTGCCTCCCCTGAGGTGGACACCATGCGGCAGGGAGGAGAGACTGCGAGGAGCCCTCTTTCTCAAGGAGGAGCTGCCATGGATGATGAGTAATGGCCAGATGAGCTGCATGCCCTGCCCCCCTTGCACTAATGGGGAGGAAGAGGTAGCTGGACAGATGAGAGAGGTGAAGGAAGGGCAAAGTGTATTTAAGATCAAGTTGTACTTATTAATGTATTCCTCTCACTATCCTACTTTGTAAACGGTGGTGGTGAATTAAATCTATGTTTTTCTTCCCAAGTTGCCCTGGTTTTTACCCATCATAGAATCATCTTAAATGGTAGATTATTAACCTCCCTGTCCTTAATCTCAAACCCTTGAACCTTTTTAGTTGAATTGTCTCCCTTCACATCACTGTGGAAATGGGGTTGTGGGGAGGGGTGAACTGGAGACCACACGAGTTTTTGTCCCAGTTGGCTTGAACCACGACACTTTGCGTGGGTCTGGTTTGGGGAATGGACTAACTTGAAAATAAAAAAATCCCGCAATTTGAGCTCCTGTGTAACGCAGTATGAGTTTTACTACATGTAGGGCTGCAAGTATGAAGCTGCTGCATGGAAACAGATGATGATACCCTGCTGCAGGGAAGTCCTGGGGGTCACTGAAGCATAGCACCCCACAAGAGCAGGCTGCATGAGTATAGACTTGTATTGGAAAATAAATTGAAGGTCTAGAAGGGTTCATGCTTGGTAAGCTGTTTCTATTAGAATTCCCTGCTTTGTGAGGTTCAGCATCCTTGCTTTATTTCTTTTCTTCGAAATAAGAAGTTTTTTGAAAGCTCAGCTGTGGATCAAGTAGACCTGGGCAAGAGCAATTCTGCTGAAGCCAGGAGGACCATGGACATGCTAAAAATGAAGATCACCTAATCAGCATTGCTTGGCGATTTTGGAGGATTGCCTATTAGAAGAGAGACCTTTGAAAGGCTTTTCTTTGGTGTGCTTTTGTGGTTATAAGGGATGGTATGACGGTTTGTAAAGTGGTGATTCTGGTGTAGAAACGTTAGTTCTGATATTATTTCTTTGGCCCAACAGTGCCAATATCTGCAATTGTGTTAACTTTGCTTGGCCTTTATGATCTTGGTGGAACTGCTGTGTTGGTGCACATGAAAGTTAAGGGTTTGGTGAAGCGAGAGAAAGTGACCCTAAAAAAGCTAACTGACTTTCTGCTTTGCTTTGTGTTAGGGTACAGGCTGGCGTCTGAGGTTTCATGGTGTGGCATGTCTACTAGCAACGGTGACTTTACTGAAACTGCAGATCAGCATCTCGTACTTCCCCACTGATTTTCAAATACTTCATGTTTTTTGGTATGTTTCATTCATGTTGCTATTCAGTGTCAGTGTTTATACATCGTTTAAAATGACTACACTAGTTTAGCAGTGCTTGATATGCTGCTCACCCTCCTTTCTCATTTTCCCCAGTGTCAACCCAGTAGGGTTTTCTGTCTGCTATCCCCCTCATGGCTGACTCAGGGTGATCCCTCAGGAATTCCTGATGAAAAACGAGACGTTCCTAGAATTTAAATTAAATGTTTTTTATACCCAAATGTACACAAAATGCATTTATTCTGGATCACACAACTCTCTATCTTGTGGTGCAGTACCTTGTTGAAACAAGACATCAGTGCTTCTGATGTCTTTTGTAGTGTTGGTCCTCACTGATACAGCCCCTCCTACTTTGGGCTTAAATGAGACCACAGAAGTGATCAAAATTTCACTCTCCCTGCAACTGGATGGAGAGCAGAGGTGGGAGGTGTCACAGCTATGGGTTTATTTTTTTCTTTGACTTTGAAATAGCAGAGATTGTGCGTCCTAAATGATCAGGTTTGAGCACAAATGTATTGCTGCTTATTTTACAGGAAGGCCGGCTCTTTTTTGTCTTGCAGTTGGATGGCCTGATACCTATGTAGGCATTCTTCAAGCATCACTAATGATTCCTTAAGTGCCGTTTTATTCAAAACTTGTAGAAGAGCGATACTTACAGAATAGACTGTAGTTGAAAGAACGGGCTGAGTTGCCTGAACTAGTTTCTAGAATATTGCACTGCATGCTGTGGGTCAGCTTTAGTATCTACAAGTAGATTTTTTTTTGTGTGTGTGTGTGTGCATGTTAACCTTGAGACAGCAAGGAGCCATGCAGGAGGAAGCACTGTGATATCGGGGCAGTGATTTTGTCAGAGGTCTTGTGTGCATCTTGAAAGGTCTGGCTCTGAGATTCCCCAGATGGCTGAAGCTGTGCAGAGGTGCGGGCAAGGAATCCCTTTGAACACCGACCTTTTGCTTTTCCCTTTTTAATCATAAAATATTCAAGGGAGCAGAAAGTGACCCATTTTCTGCATTGCCTGTCAAAGCAAGCAGAGGAAGGAGAGTACAGCGAGGGCCCAGGTGGAACCCAGTGAATGCAAATGATTTATGGAGTAGCTGCTTTAAGTGTTTCCAATTACTTCCATCATCATCCAGTAGCGTCTATTTATGGGTATGAGCTTAAAGAGATTGCCTAGAAGAAATGGATGGCACAGGCAGCGGTGGGACTGATACGCACTCCAGCACCTCTCTTTGTCCCTCTCCTTGACAGGTATTTCCTAGTGATTTGCACAGGGAAGAGAAGCCCTGCCAAGCAACTCCTTCGTTTCAGCTTGACTTTTGCTCACGACTGAGCGAGCAAGGTTAGGTGCTTGGTGCCTTGCCAGTTTTAACTGGGTTTGTTTCTCATAAGCCGGAAAGGAAGGCGATTCACCTGACCTAGCTGCTTATAAGTAGGGAAGATGCTTGATGTGACAGTGAGTTACACAAGCGTGTGTTCTTCACGTCCAGCCCAGAAGGCTCCCCGGGCTCTACCTAGCTGAAGATTGTCTGAGTACCCTGGTGAACCACAGCAACATCACCCCTTCAGTGCAGGAAAGTGGCAATTAGCTGACTCAGAGAAGACTAATTTATCTAGGCAGAGTCTTTTATATCAAAAAAAGCCTCAGGGTATGTCTGGTGGTACACATTCTCCCAAAGTAATCTTAGGTACAAGTGAGTACTTCGTTCCTTCTAGGTGTCGGAGGCTTCATCTGTGGTTAACAAAAGCGGGAGGCAGTGTTGGAAATCTCATAATCTTCAAACAGGAGTGAGTTTGCAAAAGGAAAAGGCCAGATTGATCTCACAGAGTCTGAAGTTACCAAGAAACACCCAAGCTAAAGGAGCTGACCCACAAGATGCCCGTCAGCTCTACATTTTATGCTGTTTAGGGTGGGCTTGGCAGGTAGTTTGTGAACAGCTTGGTGCACAGCGGAGCTTTTATGTAGGGCTCCGGTGTCAGTACGCAGCATGCTCCACAGTTTTGAGAGGCTTGGATTTTTTCCTCCCTAATATGGCCATACGAAGAACCTAAGTACTGACAAGTGACAGCAACAGATCAGCTAAAGGTAGAACCTTTGGATGTGCCATAAAAGATCTTACCAGTGTTCTGCCTTTATGCCAGACTTCTTGTCCATTTTCAGGAGTGAGAGCTATTTCAGGGCATCTTCTTTATCTTTCCTGATGCTTTTTACCTCTTTTTCTTTTTTTTTAATTAAACTGTGTCCTATTGCTGTTTAGTGCACCGAGGAGCAAGCTTTACACTGATGGTGTAGCTCCAATTCCTTAGCGACATCTGTAGGAAATTAAAAGTGATCAGATTCCTTTGTCAAGGAGGATGCTGACTTAAAGTTATCTCTCTTTTCTTAAAAATGTAACCTAGAAATAAATCTTTAAAAAAATTGCAACCCAGATAGTAATTATATGCATATCATGTGTAAGCCAGGACAGTTAGTTTTACAAAACTGGTCACGAGCAAATAGCCTCCAAAAGACCACTGTACTATCTTTTCTTCACGGGCACTTAGGTCCTATATAGTAATCGATTTTATGAAATACAGTATGGTTGTTAACCAACAGAACTGAACTCTTCAGTTGCTTAGTAACTAATCCAATCCAAGGAGGAAATAAAAATAGCATACATAATTTTAGAACCTTTAGGACCTTTGCCAAGCAAAATATTCTCACTAGCAGCAGTCAGGTTTGTGATTTGAATGGGTTAGCTTAATAGAATAGATTGCATTTGTTTTATGTAGATAAATGTCCTTGCTTTTCAAATCTGATTAATTACATATCCGGGCCATTAGGTCTTGTAGCTTCTGTACTCTTCCACAAGTTTATTTAACTAAAAATATAACATAACTAAATATAATATAAATAAAAATGGAAAAATGTTTTAGTTGCCGGCTTCTTTTCAGCCTTAATCTGGTTAAAAAGCTGAAGACTGCAGTATAACTCAATAAATCACATTATATTGCCAGGAGGAATGTCATAAGCATCTGCTTAATTCAAGAGTGGGTTTTTTTCCTGTACTCATCTGTAAAGCTGAGGAAGAGAGGAAAGAGCATATTATTTTTAAAAAGATGTTATTGCCACCATTGGTGGAAATTGCCATACAGTACCATAGCACCGCTTATTCGAGCAAGGTAAGAACCTGATACGTTTCGTTTCTCTAAAAATAATTCTTTAGCTCACAAAAGATGCCTCCTGTTTTAAAATATATCTTCAAAAATTTAGCATTTGTCTGCATTTTTGGAGGCTTGTTCTGTTTATGCGCATTGCCCGTGCGTTTGAGGAGTTTCATACACAAGACTTGCAAATTATGGCAAGGATTTGCATTTTTTCCCCCCACAATTTTATCAACGTCGCCACTGGATGAAGGGTTTGCGGGACTAAATCCTAACGTGTGTGAATAGCGTCGCTGAAGTCATCTCTCTTGCCCTCATTCCTGAATAAGGTAGGCGGTACGGGATCTAATATTCATGTAATGCATGTATTCTGAAGCGGTCACGGTGCGTTGGGTTATCAAAACAGATAGAGTGCTCCTTTCGCAAAACAATTTGAATACCAACTTCCGAGTACATGAATTCTGATTTAATTCGCCGCTCCTCTGAACCATGCATTTGGGAAGGTCTCAGGTATTCCTTAATCTCTTTCCATTCAATAAGTATTTTAATATAGAGCGAAAAGCACTCAGACTAAGTTTTATGTGGCTGGTACATTTTGCTTGAGGAAGAATGCATTTTTTTCTTAGATTGTAGTGATTCAGCACATTTTTCATTCCACTTTAGGATTATCGTCCTTTAAGGGTAGAAAGCTAAATATAGCAAATACATGCCTTGCACAGTAGTTTTTTAATACTTTTTGCTTAATGCTTTTTTGTGATGGTGGAGTTCCAGGCAGTGCTATTCTTATTCTCAGCGTCGTAATCTCTTAATACACCTAACAGGCTCGCCTGAAACGAGTTGAGATTTTTCATCATCGTGTGCAGGCAGAATAGCGTGGCCAAATCGAAAAGGAAGTTTCCACTGGCATATCACTGTAACCTGGAGAGATGTAGTAGGTGTGTCCATGACTGAGAAGTAGAGCCACAGGAGTCACCGTGGCTCGCAGAGGTGCCCGGGTGAAATTTCTGGACACAACAGCAGGATGTGTGGCTTTGTCCCCCGAGTTGGTGTTTGGGGTTAAACCAGCAGGAAGGTTACTCTTGCCCGAAGCCAGTGCTCGTTTTCTGCCTGGTCTTTGCCACCCTGGCAGCTTGCCTGACCTCAGAGGTCTGCCTGAACATTTGTATTTTATTGAGGATTTTAAAATGTGAGCTGCTGGGGTAAAAAATGCAGCTTGGTACGCTACTATTTTTTTTCCCTAAAGAGGTTCAGAAAACACTGTGTTAATACAAGAATTTGTGGCCAAAATGTATTAGGCAGTTAATTCAAGTAAATTGCAGTTACTCTGTAGCAAATAATTACCACCTGTTTCACATCTGCCTCCGATCCACTCAAAATGCAGCAATCTAGTCATCATTCCTGTATTATTTGTGTAGTTTTGTTATTTGCACTTAGGCTTCTATTTACTTACCCTATTCACAAGAATTTTTTCATGCCTTCTGTACACAGAGTGGTGAATTTAATAATATCCTTTGGATTTGTTTATAAAACCTTTCAAAATAGGTTTACAATGCATGACAGGGCTCCCAGTACACAGACACTCGGTGCCCTTTTTCATCATGAACTGTGGTTGGGAGAGTGCCACTTGCTGCCCTTGCATCTCAACGTCTCCGTTTCACCTTCAAAATAGTCCACATTAACCTGTCACGTGCGTGGTCTCATGAGCTTTTTCAAAGTGACATTTTGCTCTAAGACATGAGCTTCCGGGTTGCTTGTTCAAAAGTACTGGGATACTTTGAATTTGGGATGGACGGTGAGGCAAATGAAGGGGTTGAGCAGGAGCAATCACTGCCTGGAAGGGTGGCCAGGTATGATGGTAATGCAAGGGAAAGACAGGGACAAAAGTCTGCTTTAAAATACTCAAAACGGTCTGCAAGCAGGGCTTGGATTTCATGTACTTTGTGCCGGTCATTCTTGCCCACAGTAAGATGTGTGATCATAGTGGTTTTTTCAAGATTACGCTTCATAACAAAACAGCAAGTGCGGGAAGAAGGGCGAGGGGTTAATTCCTTGCAACACATCTAGGCCATCCCCTGAAATCACAGGAGCAAAACCAGCTGAGCAGTGAATCAGGCCACACTGCCTCTCCAGGACAGGAATAGCGAGAATCGGAAATCTTGCCCTCAGCTGTGCCACTGTGCAGGGATGCAGACAAGGGGCACAGGCAAATATTCAACAGTTACTGGCCTCAGTTTCAGGTCTTTTCTGTTATCCCCACCAGGTACGTATGGTTTTGTAGCTCTGATATTAAGAGCAAAACACTGATGATCAGCCTCCCTAGATGTATTTCTGTGCCAACACCCCGACTCCTCTTAGGTTTTCCGCTTTAGGTAAGAATCGGTTTTCCATACAGGCAACTCTGTTTCATTTCTGTAGTGCCCTCTTTACAATAACCTCTCTCACAATGGCATGGGCGTTCCTCTCCGCTAGAAGCATCTCTGCTCGGTTGTGATGCAGCGCTCGTGCCCAGTGCATGCCAACGAGGGAAATCTGGATGCACGTTTCTGTTCCGATATGCTGCTTCAGGAGGGGAGGGCAGTGATGGGCTGGGATCTCCAAATATTTGTTGAAAGTGGTGGGGAAAAAAAAAACGTTGCTAATAAAATTTAAGCTTGGAGGATTTCTGGGGAATGAGTCGCAAACTCAGCAGCACCATTGCATGTCTTTATGATGCCTCTCAAAACTGCCTGTAAAAATCTCCCATTAAGAAGCATTACAGATTAATAATTATGCGCATCTATTAGCTAAGCACCCATTCTTTCTCTCCAATGCATTATGGCAATACCTCTCCAAAGAAGCGCATATCTCATCTAGGTGTCTGCTAGATGGCCGTAACACCTCCCCAAGGGAGATGTCTCTGATAACACTGTATTAAAGACAGGTCTTGGTTTTGTCTTTTAGACTGCTATCACACAAGCCAGTGCACAAGGAAAGACACGTATTGTAATTTTGTAGACAAATGCTAACAAAAGCTGCCTGCACACACGCACACAGGGAAAAATCCAATGTTAATATCGCACGAGGCTGTGATGATGACAGGAGTACTTTTATTGTCAGCTCTGCTGGGGAAGGGAAAAAAACACCTTATTTGTGCAAATAACCCGCGCTTAGCTTCATTCCTGAGCAATCTGTTTGCGCACGTATGTTTTGTCAGCTATGTCTTTAGATACAGATTCTCATCTTCAGATATTTGTGCTTGTTTGTGCTAAACAGATTAGTGCCATAATAACACATGCACATAGACATGAATATTGTATAGTAAGAATCTCAAATATGTGACAGTTTTGGTGTTCTTTTCCAAAAAATATGATTGAACTTTCTTATGCTTAGTTTTCCTGATTATATTCTGTTCATTAATGGATAGTAAGTCTGAAAAAGAACTAAGAGCAAAACTGGAGGCAGAGGACAATAAAATTCTTTGCTATTAATTAAACTGAAATCCTCAAACATGCCTCCTTCTAACTTGTTATCTTCCAGACTCTAGATTACTTTATTCTTTCATTGACTGCTGCTACACAGACACATCCTGGTGTAATACAGCTGGGTTTAGGACTGTGGCTTCACGTTTGTGGTACGACTGACCATATGTGATTCTCTGTCAAGTTTGCAGCTTTAACGGGAAATCTCTGAAGTATTTGCGCTTTGATTTATGCTTTTTCACTGGTTTGGTAACAAAAGAGGAGATGGCTTTGTGCAGCTGACTTGTGCTAACATAGGTTACAGTGTGGTCTCTGCAAAGAAAAGGGAAGCTCTTGCATATTTATGGTAAGAGTTGCTTCTAGCTGTTTTTTTGTTTGAGGATGTTTTGTTTTCAGGGGATGGGCTTTTTTTGATTTATTTTGTTTGTTTGTTTTAGAAAAAAATAGCTGGGACCAGAAACTACATTTCATTAGGGATATAATTTTGAATTCTTATGCCAGTTGTGTTTATTTAGGTTCAACGAAACTGAATAATTCTGTTAATTGTTATTGTCTTCCTGCCTGCTTTGAGAAACGTGTGTCTCCAGCCTCTGTAGGTCTGGTAACAGAAGGGTAGATACTTGTGAAAGAAGTATAACAAACAACAGATAGAATTTTTAGGAATTTAGGGTCTTTTTTTTTTCCTAAGAAGGAGCACTATCAGACACTTTATCAACTTTTCTGATCTCAGTGTAATTTATTTGAAAATGTGTAAAGGACATGCTTTCCATCCTTTTATCCGTGTAAGGCATAACTGTGTCGAGTCCCTTGTCCTGGTTTGAGCTAAACAGAACCAATTCTCTTCAGCGATTTTTACTTTTTAGCACAGCCTCTTCTAAGAGACTGCACTTTTTCATTAACAGCATATTTTTGCAGGGAGTGTCTGCTACTAGAAGTGATAACATCTGATGTTTATTGTTACTACCAGGGATTGGGTTGCAGAAAGGCTCTTGTTTATGCTTGCTCCTCTAGTGACCAAAGTCACTGAAATCTTGTGTGCCAGGTTGAAGGTGCCAGGACATAAAAGGGTTGCAAGGAAGTAAAAAGATCGCACTTCCAGGGAGGAACGTAGAGGACAGGTGAACCAGGCGTTACCGGCCAACTAGATGACCTTTAAAGGTCCCTTCCAGCCCAATACATTCTATGATTCTATATACATCATATTCAGGATAAATCTGAGGGATTACAGGGGTTAAGTGCTCTTCTTTAATGGCTGGCATCCAAGGAAGACTCCATCCATTCTTCTGCCTTTGATGCTGATCCTGAGTGCCTGAATCCCATCCCCCCCCATCTGGTTCCCCTGTGCTGCTGATCTTGGGGCTTCCCTGGTGCCACCTGCTCTGCAGCATCACTGGGGATTGGTATCAGGGGGCAGCTGGGTTTGGTAGCAGTTTTGTATATATTTGCATGTATTTCTTTACTTCTTTTTTTTAGTAGTACTATTACTGTTTTATTAAAGCTGTTTCAGTTTTCCAATCTGTAAGTCTCTCTGCTTTATTCCCTTTCCCTTCTGTCATGGTTCAAGCCGACTGGGACAAAAAGACCACGCGTTCTCCAGCTCACTCCTCCCTCCACCCCCATTTCCACAGTGATGTGGAAACAATTAAACTAAAAAGGTTCAAGGGTTTGAGATTAAGGATAGGGAGGTAATTAATCTACCATTTAAGATGACAGGTAAAGAACCAGGGCAACTTGGGGAGAAAAACATAGATTTAATTCAGCACCACTGTTTACAAAGTAGGATAGTGAGAAGAATACATCAACAAATATGACCCAATCTTAAATACACTTTGCCACCCCCTTTACCCCTCCTATCCTCCCAGCTACCTCCCCTGCCATCAGTACAAGAAGAGCAGGAGGTGAGGAGTTTTGCCCGTCTGGCCATTACTCATCATCCATGGCAGCTCCTCCTTGAGAAAGAGGGCTCGTCGCAGTATCTCCTTCCTGCTGCGTGGTGTCCACCTCACAGGGGCAATCCTCTTCCTTCTCCTGAGTCCGTCGTGGCCAAGAATTGCTTTGGACACGTCCCCTGCTGATGCTCAGTCTCTCTTCCCTCTCGCATGGGGCTCTGCGTGAACTGACGCATCCTGGACGTTCTCGCCACTGTCGATCCCCTCAGCTGTCAGGCAGTCACCTTCCTGCTATCTCAGCCACCACAGGCTCCAGGGAAAGGTCCTACTCTGGCAGCCTTATCCCTCTCCTCTTCTCCCTGTCTTTCTTCTAATTCCTTTGTTCTCCTGTCACCTCTCCCTTCTCCAACAGGAAAACTCCCCACCATTGAAGACAGGACAGTGCAAAACAAGATGAAACCAAACGAGAGAGATAGAACACTGGGGTCACCTCTTAAATACCTTGATGGCAGAGGCACTGACTGGCCTCGCCCTGGCCAGGGGCAGGTCTCACTCCTACCTGAGGATGGGGGAGGCTCTGAAATCTTCACAGGAGCCTACCCACCATGTTTACACCGCCAGACTCAAACCTATGACACCTTCTCTTTTGGGGAGGGAGAAAGGTTAGAGTGCATCTGTCATTCATTTAGTAGCCAAGCCAGCCCTAACCCTTGACACTCCCTTTGCTGAAGAGACTGTATTTCTGTAAGTTCATAGACCTGAATTTCTCATTTATGACTTCTGATGCATATATTTTGTTTTCTTGCTTATATGATAATAGACAGCTGGTATTTCTGGCTGGAGGGAGAAATGATGGGTTGTGCATACCTTACCCACCAAACTCTGCTGATGTGTCTCCATCCTGACCTACAACATCCTCACTGATCTCTGAGCTCCTGTCCTGAATGCTGAATATCCTTCCCATCCACTGAAGACTGTAGCAATGTTCCCTTAGGAGAGGCACCATGCCACAACACTGAAGAAAATCGCAAATTCCTTCACCTTTATTAGACCTTCTGTTAACCTGGCTGTCGTGTTATTTTAGCTCTCCCTATTCCCAGACCTGTTAAAGGTACGGCGGGCAAGAGCTGAATGCACTGGTGTCCGACTGAGGATGAGAGGAAGGAACTAGCATTAATGTTAGCCTTCAGTTTTGTTAAGGAAGAGAGATGAGAAGGACCTTCTCCTCAGTCTTCAAGATTGAGAAAGTAATTGCAGCCTGAAGAATGGTTTGCACTTATTGGTCTTCCAAACTTGAGAGCGTTACATGTAGGAGCAAAGAATGGTGATGGTCACACAGATATAGAGGGAACAGGAATAGGGAAATTCCCCTCCTTTTGCTCTCCGCAAGTTTTACTCAGAACGTGCAGTGAGTGTATTATCATTTTTAATGGGTTTCTTTCACCTCCATACTGTCTGTTCTTCTGAGCTCTCTGGATTTCAGCCAGAAAAGTCGAATGCCACAGGAAAATCTCATCTTCTAAGATTTGCAGCCTGAAGGCAATTGGCAAGGCATCAAAACTTCCAAATCAGCCAAGTGTCTTGAAGTCCCCTGTTAAACAGACACAGAGAAAAATTGTAGGTTAACACTCAGTACCCAGCCCTGGGCTTACCATGTGCCCTTTAGTCAAATATTTACCATGTTTGTATTTTATATGGCCAGTGACTTGTGGTGGGGCACTATCTTCTCTGCACCTTATTAAACACCAAGTGTTTGAACAGCACCTTAATTTTAATGGTCAGTGTTTGCGAACAGCAGCTTTTAAGAGTGGGAGCAACTAAGCTAATATTTTTTTCCACTCAGAACTGTCGAAACCCACCTGAATGCTCTTTCTGGAGTGTCCAACATTTTGAGTTAGGTGTTAGCACCATCCATGCAGGGGTTGCACCTCTGTCACGCAGGGAGCAGGTGAATAGAGGCAGAAAGATTCAAACCAGTGATTTTTCATTTGATTTTGCTGCTAATTCCTCTAAGCAACAAACAGGCAATGTGGTAATAGGACATTGATTTCCCAGATGAAAGCCAGCTCGTTATCATATAAGATATGAGTATTTTCTAATAAAAGGTTTCTAAAATGGAGACATTTGCATCCAATTCTTTATGAAAATTGTGTATGTGAAGGCTGTGTTATTTAAGTACGCTGAAAGAAAATAGTACACAAGTACTTTGTGGATATTCGAGGTCCTTTTTCCTTCAAGGCAAAACTCATTTTTTTCCAGAGCTAAAAGATGCATAAATAAAAATAAAAACAATCAGCTTCTGTCCCCGAAGAGGCCATATTGCAGTAGAGCATTTAGTGAGAACCATGTTATTACCTGCTCCAACAATGGGATGCTGGTGGGCAGAAGGATGCTTCCAGGTCTTCACAGGCCCTGCTGATTTGGCTAGAGTGTTGGCAGTCGGGTAGATAAAACCATGCCTGCATTTTATTTTGAAGTGCTGTTTTATTTGCGCTGTTCTCTATTGTTGTAAGTCAGTTGTATGGGGATTTTTTTATCTCCTTGCAGGCATGTACGGTTCAATAGTTCTGAATATTTGATCATATAAGCATTAGACGTTAATCTCCAAGCCTGTAAAGCGGGTTGTGTGAAGTACCACAGAGCAAGCTCTGTCATGAGTGGTAGCAGCCCTGTCCTGCTGCTACTTGGGTAATGGGGAAAAGGCTCTGACTTGTCTCAATATTGCATTCAGCAAGCAAATCTTTGTATTACTCCTTTAAATCAAAATGGGCAGTCACACCCTAGACTAGTACGGTGCCTATCAGAAGCATACATTTCATATAAACACGTCTCAGAGACTATTTATTTTCTCGTTATAAAGAATATGCTGGCCCAGTGTAAATGTCAGTGAGCTCAATGCATTTTGTGCAATGGAAAGGACAGATCTAAAACAGTAGCGAGAGTGAGGCCTGTGTCCCAGAGAACTGCTGAAGAGCTCTTGCTTTCACATTTATTTATTTTTAAGCACTCTGTGTTTGAGTCCCTCTGCCCACTAGTTTGAGTCTCGGTTGGACTCGGAAGGGCAGTAACTTAGCAGATACCTTTCCGAGAGGGCAAGAAATGATTCTTTATGAAGCAGATGATCTAGCAGGTTGCAGTGCGGATGTTTTGGTTTGTTGGTGGTTTGGTTTTTTTTTTAACAAATATTTCTTTGCTCTGGATTTTAAACATTCCCATACACAATAAGGAAAATGTGAATGAGGTGTCCTTTGTGAACAGATGTGTTGGTGGGAAGGAGCCTTCTGCCTGCAAAGAGGGCAGTGTAACAAACTGTGGTGTTAGTTCTGCTGTCTGCAATCACTAACAGTTAGCAAGAGACAGTAAAGCATCTGGAAGATTATTTTGAAGTACACACCTAATGTTACCGTGAAAACATTAGGAAAAAAAGCCAGAAAATCCCTTTGAATTTCACTGTGATGAAACAAAGTGCCTGCATCAGGACACCTAAAAGCAATCCTGAAGTCCCTAGTGTTAACGATCAACATCGATTGCAGGGTGGTTTTTCCAACAGAGACTCAGCTCACTAAAAAAGCACCTTGCAGTGCGTATAGATCACGTACCAGGCTTTATTAAGGGATCATCTGATTATTATTCTGCTACTGGCTTTTATTTTCTTCTACTCCCTCTCTTGCAGGAAGGCTGCATACAAATACAGCAATCGATGGAGAGGAAATGTTCTTCCTTTACGAGATTAATTACGAACACAGGGATGCTGTGTCTAGCCTGCATGTATGATTGATCTTGTAGGAGGAAATGCAATAGGAAACTAATGCTTCCTTTTATCCAGTAAGCAAAGTTCAGAGATGTTTACATTCTGCTAGGTAAGCACAGCTGTCTAAAGACGTGAAGACGGATGGAGTGTCCTGTCAGCACAAATTCATGCCGAGGTAACAGTCTACGCCATCTCTGCGGACCTCTCTCCGGCCAGGAGGCTGTAGGGCCAGAATTGCTAATTTAGCAAACAGCTCGATTGTTTCACATTTTAATTAGCGAGGAGATCGGGCTAGAGCTGATGTTGCTACAAGGGGCAGTGCGGGGAAGGTGTTGGTGGACCACGTTGGCGGGGCCATGGGGTGAGGAGGAAGGGTCCTGGCATTGCCGAGCGTGGGGCAGTTGACATGGGGCAGTGTTTTAGAAATCGGAAGGATTTTTTTTCTTTGAAACCTGGCTGGCGTAAGGAGTCATCTGCGTATTCACTCTCGGTAGCTCACAGCATGTAGCTGTGGAAGCATCTGCAAAAAGTGCAGTGCTCAGCTGCCCTTGTTTCTGTTTGTATATAAATATAATCTTCTGATCCCTGCATTTGGCTTGGGGTCTTTCTGAAAAGGTTCATATCATTGTTGAGCACAGGCTGGCACTTGTATTTAGGCTGGGAAACAGTGTCAGAGGTGACGGATCCAGCTTAATGACTCAGCCTTCTTCCTCACGGTATTTTAAATTATGAATGTGCTGCTGCTGATATTTAACTCATGCTGAAGCTGCTGGAATATATGGTGTGCTTAAAATACCGATACAACGTTGAACTTCTCCTCAGGCAGCACAGGAGATCTCCACCTGGGATTGGTTTTCTCGAAAGGAAAAAGAAATCAGAGAAGGAGGAGGAGGGCAGCCCAAGCCATAATATCTCGTAACAGTGTAAAAAAATGCCCTTCACCTGAGGCAGTAAAGCAGTCAGCTCTAGCAGCATGCTGACGGAGAATCCTGAAATCGATGCTGCAGTCTGCGTTCTATTTATACAAGCATATGCACTGCAGTGATGATGAGGGAGAAGAAGGGCTGTTCCCTGTGTTAAAATAATTAGAGTAATAAATAGAGCCTGGTGAGCGCCAGAGGAGGTAGGGATCCCTTTGTTCACATCTCGCCACTTAGAGTTGGGTAAGCAAGTCTTGTGGAGTTAAGCTCAGAATTTACTTACCCCTTTATTCTCTGCCTAGAGGTCTTGAGCGGGATGCTTTGCTGATGCCAGAATTAACAAGCGACGCTTGATCTCTGCTGCCTTAGAGCCACGTCGAGGATTTTGGGAGGGGATCTTTTCTTTTTCTCCTTTCTGTCCATGCAAATTCTGCCTGATAAACATGGATCCGTTCGCTAGGCTTGACAAAGGTTATTGCAATAATTGATGTTCCTCTTCTAATAATTAATGTTAATGAGTCCACTAAACAGTAAACAAGACAACAAAGAACTGTTAATGACACAGTCTTTACTCATTTGTTTAATCTTTCAGTAAGATAATGGGCGATAAATGCATCGCTATTCAGCCATCTTCAAATCCTTAATGCGTGGAGAGTGTTTTTAAAAGAGATTTGAGCTGATTTTTTACACTTGCATTTAGTAAATTCAGCTGACTGGGTAGGTGGGGCGCCTGAAAGAATTGGGAGACCTATATAATTAAGTGCCTTGACATTCTGCTTCTGAAGGACATTGGCAGATATCCAAACGCTATGTTCTGCTCTCAAACCATTTAATTGAAACCGCACAAGGGGAGGGGAGGGAGAGGAAGAGAAGAGAGGGAGATCTTGGCAAAAACCTTATGTGCAGTTTTTTGCTATTGGATTGACCAGACAGGGCAACAAAGCTGATAAAACAGGATTAGCAAAATTGCATTGTTGGATATTATATGCTGTGTGACATGTACTACAGCAAAGGAATTTGGCAGGATTAACCTGCAACGGATAAAGATGTACCAGACAAGAGGGCTGTATTAATAGACTGCTGTGACCAAAGCAAGGAAATCTATTTGCATGGGATATTGAGGGTGGTAATAACCCTGCAGGGTAGGGTTGCAGTTCATGTCCTGAGTTCTGACCCCATGCCTGAGTCCTGATCACCCAGAAACTTGATGTGCGAAAACCAGTTTGTTGGCACTGTTTTTTGTTCACTTTTCTGTTTCTAAATGTATTTTTTAAAAATGCTAATTCCTAGGCAGGATTATCTGCGTGCTGGGTTGTTCTTTGTGTGTGTGTGTGTTGCATTCTCCCCTTCCTCAACCCCAAACTGATAAGTTTATTTTTCTATTTACAGGAGATGAGATTCTTCTCTCAGTGCACTAGTATCATCCTATTGTAAATATTTGGGTTTGGTGGTTTTTCTTGGGGCTTCTAGACCCAGATGGTTGGACAGTAAGGGGGAATGCAGTTGCCTAGCTGCTGGTTACTCAGCTATTTAAGGGGGTGTACACTTACATTAAAATTTTAGCTCAGACATACTCTGACACTATTTGACCGAAAGGCTAAAGAAGCAGAAAACCAATCTCCATCTCTGGTAAATTAAGGGGAGAGAAAGTCTTGGATTACGTGCTCATTTCTCACTTGTACAACATATAGTACTGCGGTTTTGCTTGAAAAGGCTTTTAAATTGGCTTCTTTGGGGAGCAAGCAATGCATACACAGTAGCCTGGTTTCTTCAGTAGTCTGATACACTTCAGCGCAGGTTACACGAGAGGTTTCAGAAGGATTTAAAACAACCTTGAAAAAGGCTCATATCATTTGTTTTTCTTTTCCCACCCACAGTACTAGTGGCACATTTTAGTGTTCCCAGGGAACAGAGAACGTACAAAAAGTATTTGGCATTACTCTGTGCGTGACACAGTGTGCTTCGTCAAGCGTGCTCCGTGCCACCACACACGGTGAAAGATCTGCTCAGGGGAGACGATTCACCTTCCTGCGGCATTACTGTGTCACCATTGATCAGCACCAGCCACAACACAACCTCAGCTTTCAGGCTCTTCCTCTCAGGGTTGAAGGCTGAATAATAGATACACATAAAATATAAATACATTGTGTTTTTTTCAGCTTGTTAAAATTCCAGAAACTGCTCTTTAAATAAAAGCTCTGTTAGTACAACTTGACTGAGACTTTACAAGTGTGCGCCACATGCACAGGTGTCAAGAAATTTAGCTCCATTTCCTGCAGTGACTAAATTACATAACCAGTCTCTCTGGGATATTTTCTGTTAGTGTATATGTTAATTGCTCTTCTGCCCAGGGACTAAATGTGACCACAGTCTCCCTGCTCTGCAGGAGAAAGGCAACACATCAAGATTCCTTTGGATTAAATTGGGTGGTGGGCATGGATCCGTCTGGTTTGCTTTAAGGACTCTTGCAATGGATCCTCAACCCAGGGTTAGTCCTGAGCTGATTCACAGAAACTCTGCTTTCTTTTGGGCTTTGGTTGCTGAGGAAAGTCTGTAATGTACAGGATGAAGTTTATTATTTACTTATTTTTCACATGCCCAGTAAAAGAACAAGAAATAATGCGTTTAAGTTAGAACATAGGAAGTTCCACCTCAGTATGAGGACAAATTTCCTTACTGTGAGGGTGACAGAGCACTGGCACAGGCTGCCGAGGGAGGTTCTGGAGTCTCCTTCTCTGGAGACTCAAAACCCACCTGGATGCGTTCCTGTGTGACCTACTGTAGGTGATCCTGCTCTGGCAGGGGAGTTGGACTAGATGATCTCTTGAGGTCCTTTCCAACCCCTAGCATTCTATGGTTCTATGAATTAGCTCAATGAGGAGCTGTTGGTAACCCCTTAAGAATAATCTGTTTCAAGCAAGCCACTGTACCACCCATTTCCCGCTTGAGGGGCTGCAGGACTACCTTGGACCTGTACTCTCCCCAAGTCCATTCCCGTAGTGCCCCAGTATTGCAGCGCTGAACTCTCGTGCTGCCCGAGAGACACGCTGTGTGCAGGCTACAGTGGTCATTTTCCTTTGAGCAATAAGAAGGCCCCAGAATCCACAGCTCCCTGTGTGGTTTTAAAAGAAGCTTTCCTGGTCTGCAGTGGCTTGGGTCCCCTCAGCTTTTGCAAGCTCCTGCGGCATGGGCGCTTCAGAGGGGAGCGAAGGGCCTGCAGACTGGAGCGTTCATGGGTCCCAGCAGGACTTCTGTGGAGTGGGGGCACCTTCCTGAATGCCAGCACACTGGGTGACTTCTGGGAATGGACCACACACGTGCTGGTGTCTCAGCTATGACAGAGTGCAGGTGTGAGGGTTAATGGTGGCATCGTGGTCGGGAAGCCGTGCAGTCCCTGTGGCACTGCTCTCCTGGCAACGCCCTGGGATCTGGGCAAAAGCAGCCTGTTTCTCCCATGTCTCTGAGGACTTGACTGAGTTTCTAGGCTGATTCCTCTGCATGAAAGCCTCCATCCCTCCTGAGATGAGCGCAGGTAACGATCAGCAGG
>NW_009694158.1:66039-69927 GCF_000703405.1 Apaloderma vittatum
ATAGCCGTGTGTGCTGCCGGCATTTTGCTGCAGTGTCCACCTCTGTGAAGCAGTAGATCTTGAGCGCAGAGCCAGTTTGCCACTTATATTTCTTTTTTTTTTTCCCTTGGAGACATACACCCTTCACACTTTTGTGTTTTAAACAGGCATGGGTATGTAACCTGCAGGACTGTCAGACCTAACCCTGTCACTTTGCTTTCCAGCATGCAGCAGTGTGGACGATGGACCCCAGAGGAGGGCAGAGCGTGGAGGAGCCCAGCGGCGAGGAGCCCCCTCGGGTGCCGTGCAGCAGCTGGTGTTGTGAATCAGGCCGTCACCAGTTGGAGAACGGCTACTTCACAACACCAGGGTCGCACTGCACCGCAGTTCGACCACCAGCCGGAGAGGAGTGGAAGTTTCCACGGGCAGGCAGGGGATGTGGGGAACCTCCTGGCTGCCTGTGCCCAAGCCCAGACCTGCAAAGGTAATCAGGTGCTCAACTCCTATTTAGGCACCGGCCTCCCACTGAAGTCTGAAATAGAAGTTAGGCCCCTAAATATCTCTGTGGGTCTGGCCCCGAGACCCTGCCTTGTTGCGCAGTGCAGAGCGGTGCTTCGGCAGGCACAGAGCAGCGCCGTCAGCAACACAGCCGCTGCCTGTTTGCATGCCGTGCGAATGTTAAGGCATTGGGAACATTTATTAAGCTGTGGCGAGAAGTAAAAATAAAAAAGCCTCTGAATGCTCCATGTGTGGTTCTCCTTGACAGTCATATCTGTGGTCCTTGCCTGTGACTAGTCCTGATCGCTGTTCTAGACACCTGGTCACATGTCCTCTGTAAAAGATGCTGTTATGTGCAGGAAAGAAGCCAGACGCCTTGGAAATGGGACTAAAACAGCCCTAGGTGTGTTGTAATGAATAAAAAAGCACCACAAATAAAACAAAGGGATTGTCCAGAAGCGATACCAACAGCTGCTGTCCTTAAAATAGAGGAAACATATGATTTTGCGTTGCTTAAGCAACTCCTCGTAAATTATTACGTGTAGAGGGACAGTGACGTGTACTCAGGCTGACCCAGTCCAGGGTGGCCCTGTAACACGTGTCACATTTCAGGTGTGAAACGCAGGCTCTTCCCTTCCTCCTCTCTTGTACTGCAACACCAATGTGACAGTAGTTTGAGGAGAGCAGGTGACAGCAGAGAGCTTTCCACCCAGACCCAGGATGTTCATGGAGGTCAGCACAAAGCTGATGGCCACACACAATCCATTAAGTCCAACTGAAAAGCTGTTCAGTTTTGATCTCTGAAAGCAGCCATCTGCTCTTGGGTTCAGGATAAGGTTTTCTCTGGTGGGTTTTCCCTTCCTCCCACCCCCCAAGATAGACTGGCTATATGCTCTTAGGTATTGTCTGGATGTTCTCTTGTGTGACATAAAACACTGGATATGTCTAAAGCAAAGAGTGGGGAAATGCAGAGAGCAGACAATCAAGGTAACACAGAATTGATGGGGACTGAAAGTTTTCTTCGTTTTCATAACTCATCCAATTGAAGCTGGCAGTAATAATGACTTAAATCCCATCCTGGATGTATGATTGCTGGCAGGGGGAGAGGCGTAGGGGAGAGTTGGGATGTACCCAAGCTCAGAAATAGCATGGAACAGCCTGGAAATGCAGATGAAAGGAGACAAAGATATCTGGTTGCATTAGGTCTATCCTAATCTTTCTGTTCAGGTGAGCTTCCTACAGAAGTAACACTGAATTCCTTTCATAGCAAAAAATCCACAACCATCACCACAAACAAATTAAGAGATGTATGAGAGACACACATTGTGCCTTAGGAGAGGGCAACCTGTTGATGCAGGCTAGCATTGGCTTTTTTTTCATTGATTGGAGGAGAAGCAAGACCATATTTCTAATTCAGGCACTCTGGCAAGGAGGATTATGAGTGTACATGAGAAGTCTGATTAAAATTGTTCTCTGCTAACACAAACCATGTGCTCTGTGTGGTAGTCTTGTTCATTATAACCTTGTTTTAAAGCTTGATACCTTTTACTCCAGGGTTTGTTTCATGGGGTAAAATACACAATTCTTTAGAAACAAGCAGCAACAATGAAACATCCCCAGTAACTCCTGCACACACACCAGTTTACCTGACCAACTATTCATATGCAGAACTAAATGCCCTTTCGTCTTCTGTTGTGAGCCAGAAACCTGTTTGACTTATTTAGTTTCTGTCAATAAATACACCTAGCATTTGAAATGCTTTAATATCCACTGCTGGGTGACCTGATAGGCTATCTCCATATTTCTCCAAGTGGAGACAGGTCATTTTCAGTTCCCTCTGCTAAAGACTTTCTCAGGAACATCACACTTCAGAGGTACCTTTGGGGCATTGATGGTCCTCCCTGTTTCTAACTTGAATCCATCACACTTCATGGTCTGTTAAAGTGATTTCCTAACAAATTGATGCATGCCATAATGTAGCACTGCTGCTGAAAGTCAGTCACTCCTGCTGGTCGTTAAGGAGCCTGATTGTGTCACCTCATGAAGTAGATCCCAGGCTGAATAGCTGACTGTCAACTTCAGGTGTTGGGAGCAGTGTCTATTTACTCCCTTCAGTAGTTAGAAGTACTTGATGTTAGCATATGCTGTAGTGAAAGATGAATGCACAGAATAAACAGTTCAATATGGGTTATAAAGTTGTGTGAGTGTTATTCTTAAATAAGCACTTACTGTTCATGTTCATGTCAACTCCAGTTCTGGCTGCTGAACTGGAAAAACAGGGGCTCACGAGGTTTCTGCGCTAGCCCCCAAAATGGGAGGCGCTTGTAGTTTGTGGGTACACCTGGAGAGCTTTGTGGTGCTTCCCAGATCTTTTCTCCTACTTGTGTACTATTATAAGAAATGGTAGTTTACCCCCCCCCCAAAAAAAATATCCCATTGGAATTGCTGAAAGGCCTGATTTTATAATCTTAATAAAACACTGTGCTCAGTGATGGGGAAAAAAAAGGAGCAACGTCTATCAAAGCTGAAATGTTGGGCTGTAATCTCTAGACAGATTTTTTATTTTTAAGGGGTTGTCCCTCCAAAAGTGTGTTTTGTATTTAAGCAAATAGTATTTCGTTTCACCCTTGAACCCTTTAAAATCTAAATCTGATGGATTTATTTTCCCAGTGCATCTGCTAAGTACTGCGGCTGTTCTTCAGTTGTTTTGTATGGCTGTCTTTGTTTCCTTCCTGGGCTCACCAGCAGTGCACATAGCACTTCAGAGAGTAATATCCTTGTAAATTTAGTTCCCTTTCCCCTGCATGCAAAAGCCAAGCTGACAGCCATAGTAGGGCTCAGCATCTCTCACTTTATGTGTTCACATGGATGCTGCTTTGTTAGCACGGGGTTCCTCATGAAAAGTGCCGTTAACGGATTTCCTTTTCATCTGTTTAATTGGGCTTCCTCTTTGGCAAACAACTAATATGAAATTAAAATGCTATTTCAGGGAGCATTGTAAAGCAAACAGTAGCTGGGATTGAGTTTTGGTACCCTCAAACCTGAGTCAGGTTTTATTTCAGTACTATAACAACATCTCAATAGGAGGGAGAACATGCAGAAACACTCTTCAGGCATCTTAACACAATGAGTAAGCAGTGACACTAAGAAGGAAGAGGAGGGGCTAGTTCACAGCTACCATTTTAAAAAACAAAGTAGATTTTGATAGGAAGGCTGATGAGATTAAATAGCCTATGAAACTCCCATCTGTTTATTCCGTACTTGGTACTTTGAAATAATTTCTATGGGACTTATGCTTTATCCAACACATGGCAAAAAAAAGTGGCTGGCGGCAAATAAAGCAGGAAGAAAAAAAGAAAAACAGGCAAAATGAACTAACAGCAAGGAGTTGGGAAGGAAGGGGACAGCATT
>NW_009694158.1:69942-82008 GCF_000703405.1 Apaloderma vittatum
TTGAGGCCGTGAGGCTGGTCTGCCTTGCCTCAGCTGCCCACCCCACCAGCAGCAGTGGCAAGAAGGCAACAGCAAAACCATGAGGCGGAGAGCAAGCACTGCTCAAGCTGATGGCACCGAGGGGATGTTAATCTCACTGTGGGTAAAACAGCTGTGAAATGTAGGTCTTGGGCAGCAGAGCTGTCGTGTTACTTCAGCATTTGATTTCCATAGCCCCACATGCATTGCTGTAAGGTGATTGCAGTGCAGCGTGCCTCATGATGCTCAGCTTGGTCGTCCTGTAGTAAATGACTGGCAGAAATTTTTACAGTTCACAAATGCAGGTGTATATGTATATATATATATATATGTATATATGTATTAGATAGGTATTTTTAGAAAAATCAGAGTTGTCCCGGTATATAGTCAGGCCTCAAACATCCACATAAAAGAGGCTGAAACATCCCCAATGTGCAATGAAGTGGCACCACAAAAAGCATAAAAATCGTGGAGTAAGACTAAAAAAACATTTCACTCAAAGGTTTATATAAACAACAGAAGGAGTAAACAGTCTTTGAAGATCACATAAACTACTCAGAGAAGTTCTATAACCCATCCTCCAAGGAGATTCTCCTTGCTTAAAAGCCAAGGCAGTGGAGACTTTGCTGTGTCATACTCCTTGTCTTTATGGCCTCTGAATGCCGACAGATGCTCTCTAACCCGTCTCCTTCCCCAAAGGGGAAGGGAAAGGGAATGAGGCAGAGAGACTTAACAGATTCAAAAAGAAAACTAAACCAGCTTTAATAAAACAATAATAGTACTAATAAGGGAATAATTAAAACAATGATAAATATATACAAATAAATACAAAATTTATATCGAACCCAACTGCCTCCCGTCCTGATAGCAATTCCCAGTGATGCTGCAGAGCAGGTGGCACCGGCAAAGCCCCAGACTCAGCAGCAGAGGGGAACTGGATACAGGAGCTGGGTTCAGAATCAGAGGTAAAGAATGGACCAAGTCCATTGAAGAGCCATTGAAGAAGAGGACTTTACCCTCGTGATCACTCAGCTTTATTAGTATATGAATATGACGTGTATGGAATGGAATACTCTTGTTGGTCACCTGTCCTGTCTGTTCCTCCCCAGAGGTGCAACCTTTTGCTTCCTTGCAATCCCTTTTACCTCTCAGCACCTGTATTGTGTTACACAAGAGCCAGCAGTGACCTTCATCACTATAGGAGCAAGTATAAGCGAGAGCCTTTCTGCATCCCAATCCCAGCTGGTATCAGTAAACATCAGGCATTATCACTTCTAGTAGCAGACACTGTCTGCAAAAAACATGCTGTCACCTTCAGCAAGTGCAGTCTCTTCGAAGGGACTGAGCTGAAAAGGTAAAATTACTGAGCAGAATAGGTTGAACAGGATTAAGAGCCCAAGTCTCAAGGAGAACTCTTTGGTGTATAGCAAAACAGTATCCAAATATATTGTCCCCTGTATGCCGTCAGTCAAGTGTTTATTAAGAGAACTAAACCAGTATTTCAATTTTTTCCTTGCCACAGAGGTCTTATGCCCTTAACTCCACCCTGGTTGCCTTGCCATCTGGGGTGTGTAGCTGTTCTAGCATACCATGTCCCCAGGCTCTCCAGAAGAGACAGCAGCTCCTCCATGTGAAAGCAACTGGGGACTGAAGCGACTGGCAACGCTGCAAATTACATTGCATTTCCAAAGCTGTGGCTGAATTTCGGAGCCACAGAGACATCAGATTGGCTGGAGGTGTGATGAGGCAGTACTCTGTGTTGGCTTTACCCTTCCTTGATGAATCACATTTCTGCAGGAGCACCTGAGGAATTCCTGTAGCTCACACTCATTGTGATAGTGAGAAGTGCTTGGGCTGTGTCAGGAAACAAGCCTTGTGAGCTAGCTTAGAAAGTCCATTAACAGGCCAGGAAAGGCAGTAACGTGGCAGCCAGGGCCCTTCTTGGAGGAGGGCAGTGATGGGCACCCACCCAGCTTCTCTCCTCTCCAGACCCTCCACTGATGGCCGAAACATGCGTGGATGCCCACTACATCACTCAGTGAAGAGCAGGACTGTCTTCTGGAAAAGGCACTGCTCTCTGCACACTTGGTAGCTGGCTGTGTTCATTGCCAAATGACAAAAGGCTTCAGCACTGACTGCCTATTGGGGTTTTACATGACTACTTTTAATGATGTAAAAATACTGGTTTCCACAGTAAGAGCCATGTGGGCCAGTGCTTACCCCAACTCTGGAGATCCACTACAGAAAACTCAGAGAATGAACAACCCCAAATGCCCTGGGAACTGCTGCTCATCAGCAGGATGTTTCCAGGGTAAGCACTCCTGCAGTCCATAACTTCTCCCTTCACTAGATTTCAGTATATCTAGTTTATTATTTTATTGTTCCAAACAAACTTTTGTTGTTGTTCTACCTTAGGGACCTCCTGCACAATGGTATCATCTCCCATATCAGCTGCAGTGTGTGATAACTCTCCGGTGAGAAGTGGCAGCTCTTTTCCTCCAGGTTTTTGATCTCTTCACACTTTTAGCTCGTCTAAACCCAAAAGTATTTAATCGCATTCTGGTGACTGCGTTGCTGAAAAACCTCTTCTAGTTTTACTACTTGAATTAAAATCATACAGCCTTCAAGCCTTAAATTCCAAATGGCAGCGTCTTTGCTGTTTGATGACAAGGTGGTGACTGCTCCCAACAGCATGTGTTGAGGGAACAGCATCATTCATCCGTCATGAGGGACAAGTATCTGCTGTCAGGGAAGAGTAACCTGGAAACACCCCCCACACTGGCAACTCGATGGTGAGCGTGTAGGCAGTGAGAGGTGGTGCATGCCCTGGCACCCACATGAGAACAACCCCAGGGCCTGGGCAGCCAAAATGAGCTTTCCGTGCTCTGGACTGCAACAGACGGGCAGATTTGGGTAGAGTTGGCTTATGTTAACCCATGTTGAAAAGAGCCCACCTAGTTGAGATTGGGTTTTTTGCTTTTGTGAACAAAGTAGTTATGTTTGTGCTGGGAAAAAGGGAGAGGTTTACAAAAAAGTCTCCCCGTCCCTACCAGGGTGAGGGAGCAGATTTCCCATCGCCAATTATCATTAACACCAATGCTTCCAGCATGGTGCAGCCAGGGTCCCCTCAGCTGTTGCCCTTGGCTGCCCACGTCCCACACACGTCACAAATTCAGCGACCTTCACTAGGGCTGTAGCTTCATTAACAGGAGCTGAAGACTTACTTACTTCCTTAAATTTAAGCCCCAGAAAAATACCAGATTGCAAAATACAGATGTTTCATCGTGACTAAAACACTTGGTGAACAAAAAAACCCTCACATGAGTTTTCTTTTTTAATAAAGCAAAGTGCACTGCCTTGTCATGTGAATTAATATCCCCACAGCATGGCTTTGTGTATTTATTCCTTACTGATGTTGGTTTTGATCACTACTAGATGAAAATGAAATCTTGGATGCTTCGGGGCTACTGTTAGGACAGATTCAATGAGATGAAAATGCGTTTCAGGAAATACCACTGAAGGCAGTTTTTTGTTTTAATTTCCAGGGACACACAGGGCTCCAGTTCTCCAGACACAGGAGGAACTGTAGCCACGGAAAGGCATACTGAAAACATACATCAAAAGTCTGTCCTTCCAGCCCGCAGAAGCAAACGTCATTCAGAGACACTGCTGTTATCCCCCTCAGTCACAAGCCTTCCTTTTGAGGGCAGTATTTGGGGAATCCAAGTCCCTTTCTTCTGAGGCTTTTTGAAGCTGAAGTGGCCCCAGAGCACAGACACAGCCAGGACCACAAGCAGGGCTGTAGCACCAATGCATGCTCTTTGTGTACTGGTCCCACAGCCTCTTGTCCAACAGTCCATCATTCTGCCCCAGCAGTTCTACCTACAGATCACTCAAAACTTCACTTTGGTGACTGACTTTCAGCCTGTCTCGTGCTCGTGCAGGCAGGTCCCTAGCTGAAGGTATCACCCATTGCCTGGGGAGTACGAGTGCTTTACCTCCCACTAAGCTCCTCCTCTTACTTTTATATGGGATAACCTCCTTTCTCTTCTTGAGTTCATATCCCCACATCTCTGTCTAGGGGGTATACCCGGTTGGGGAGGTGATATGAACATCAGATAAGGCACAATGCTCCTGTTGCACAACACCTGTAACTGCGCAACCTGCCTAAGGTAAATAATGTCAGATCAGATGATTTATGCTGTGTAAATCACTGCTTTTCACAATGTGCTTGGTTCAAGCCCAACATCAGTTAGTTTAACCTACATCTGAAGAACTGGGTCTCTTCTAATTTAAGCACATGACTGGAATCCACTGAGTCTCACAGTTAGATCAGGGGGAAAAAATTTGGCTTTTCCCCATATGTTCATAGACGGAAAAAATCCATATTTGGAAAAAATTTAATTGAAAAAGTGAGACACTCTGTTGAATGTAACACAGATTAATAGTGACAAATTCTTGAATTTTCTCAGAGGGAAAAAAAAATAATCTAAACCACTTAAAAATGAAGTTTTTCATATAAAAAGTAGCATGATGTGCAGGAGAGCAAAACTTCTGCCCACACCAGCCTCCTCCCACAGTGCTGCGGCAAGAGTCTGAGTGCCCTGAGTGTCTCCTGCAAGGGTGTAGGGTGGGCAGGCACAGATCTCTTCTCCTGCCACTCTTGCTGGGACAAAGGGGCTTAAAAGACCAAGAAATTTGGCTCCTTTTAGATTATTTTTCAGTATTTCCTCAGCTTTTTCTGTGTATGCATCACACAACACAGTGAGGCTATGACACACAGCAGAATTTTTGCAACACTACTAAGTAATAATAATATAAAGCCCCAACCAGGCCCACCTGGATGTCTCACAGAAACAATCCTCTCATGGTCTCCAGACATGACAGAGCTTACAAAGATGCCAGTGAAATCACATCACCTTCTTTCAAGGTGGGGAGGAGACCTCTAAAGCTCCACAGCCCCTCACGGGTCTCAGCCACCCGCATCACTGTTTTGGCCCAGTTTCAATCTTGATGTCTGTACCTCTTCATAGGCTTCCAGATTAGAGAAGTGAACAAATTAATTTTGCAGCCACATCAGCCTAAAATAAACTTGTAGCAAGGAAACAGATATTGGGCCTGACATTCTTAGCAAGACCAAATGAAACCCTCTGCCACGTCTGAGACTCAGTGGGGCCGTGTTTCTATGCACAGACCAGCATCAGTCATCTGCAGTATAAATATAATAATACAAATATAATGGTGAAGCTATTCAGGAATTAAGGAGTAAAACATTTGTACCTTCCTCCTGTCCAGAACTGTAGGTTGGGAGTGGAGGAGATAGATGAGAAGAGTTCCAGTGCCTTTGTGAAGCAAAAAAAATTTATCACATTAATTTTAATTACCCTATGAGGGAGCACAGCAGCCTGGGTGAGTGTTCTGCTATTGCATAGCAGGGTTGTTTCAGTGTAGTAAAATACAGCAGAACAAATGCCAACCCAGATGGGAGTTCTTGAAACTTTCGATCAAGTCTTTCCTCTTTCCCCAGATAACCTGAGCTCTCCTATATGGCCACGACAGTAATTTCACCTTCCTTTAGAGAAGAAGATACTGAAATGGAAACTTGGTGGGGGAAAACCCTTCAGACTGAAATCAAAACAAGTCAGTGTTTTTGCATATTAATAAGGCTCCTGATTGAAAGTGTTCTAGCTGTTCATGGAGGAATATCAACAGTAGATGCTGCTAATTTAAGCCTGTCTAATTAAAAGCCAAAAGAAAAAAAATCACTCCTCTACAAACAGCCACACACAAGACGCGCTCGCCCAGCACATTCCATCAAGCTCCACTTTTTATATCCAGATTTAGGGAAAAAAATCCCACAGCTTTTTTTTCTTTCTTACTCTGTGGGGCTTTCCCACTGTGTGTTGCCTCCAGCACCCTGTCCCTCTGTGGAGCCAGCTGGTGTGACCTGCAGGGATGTCCGTGATCAGGCTGTGATCTGGTTTTGAGGCTTCAGCAAAGCATCACTGAAGGTGTGGAGCATTAGAGGTGGCTGAGCTTGGACCGTCCTTGAAGTAGAGCCTGTAAGGATTGAGAGCTGCCAGGGTGCCCTCGGGAACTTGTTGCAGGTGTGCTCTGGCCCTTGCCCAGCATAACGGCAAAACCTTCAAACTGTGCCAGCCCCAAATCTGACCTCCTAGGAACCAAGCCACACCTCACAAATTTGTCCACAAGGATATCATGGGATAATGTGGCTTGCTAAAGTAAGGACCAAAGGCAACCACTGCCATTCTCCTGGTCACCAAAGGGGTTATCTCGCCACCATGAGCAATCTGATCAGGCACAATCCTGCTTCCTCACCCTTTACTAATTACAGTGCAGTAATTTGACAATGGCACACACAAATGACGCAAAAACTTGGGGAAAAAAATAATGCAGTTGAAGTGTAGGAGGAAGGAGGCCCGTATTCTTGACTGCAGAGCCCTGGCAGTGTCCAGCAGGAGTCAGGAGAGTGCGTGGCAGCAAGATCTCACTTCCCCCAAGCAGCAGTTTTGAAGCAGAGCTGTTGTAGGAAAAGCTGCTGATGGCCTCTCAAAAAGCCACCGAGAGCTTTGTGTTAGTAGCTCAGAGGTGTACGGCTCAGCTGCTTATGTTCACTGCTTCAAAAGGGATGAGGGGAAAAGAGTTGGATGTGTGGCGATCAGTTTTGTGCAGACTGAGGGTACCAGTGCCTGCTGGCAGCTGCTCTGTGAGGCAGGAGCCAGCCAGACCCATCCTCTCACTGCCCCTTCACCAAGTGTCCCTCTTCTCCCTGTGCTGGGTCTGGGCTCTACAGTCTGAGTGGGTAGGAGGAATGTCTCTGCAATCAGCCAGCACATGCTCACTGAAATGGGAAACAGGGTTTTGTTCTCTTTTTTAGTTTCTTTTCTTTTCTTTTACGGTTATTTATTGTGCCTCTTTGAATTTGCATCCCAAGGGCTTCTGTATGACAGAATATAATAGTATTAGTCACCATTTTACACAGTAGGGAACATAATATTTAGTATTTATAACAATTTCTAGCTTCAAAGTGCCACGCAAACATTAAAAATACACTGTATTTTTTTCTCCATTTTTTTCAGGAATATGTTTTTCTTGCCTGAAGCTGTACAACTTCTCTTTGTATTATTTCTCATGAGAAACGTGGCTTTTCTGTCACCACCTCTGTCGCGCCAGAGGATGCCAGTCTTCTGGCCTCTTACTCGGAGCAGATCTGAACAAAAGGGACTTCCCTGGCTCCCCCTTTTCCCCATCCATCTGCAGCTGCCACACACTTACCATTTTTCTGGCTTCTCAAATCCAAGTCCAGCACTGGACACGATCAGCAGTGGTCATTCATTCCTTCCTTCATCAGTTTATTCCATTGCCTGCAGGACAAAAAGTACAAGATGTTAAATTTATTTCTTCTCTTCTGCTGATTCTTCACTTGTGCTTCCAATAAGCTTGTTCTCTGTACAGGACTAACCCACCTCACAGCCCTGTGGTTTGAGTCGTGACAATGACCCAGGTGACCCAGGCATATTTGAACCACGGTGGTCTGCAGAGCTCACAGAGGTAATGGTGAAGTTGCTTGGCATGATTCTGGGGATCAAAAGGGGATCAACTCTGTACCCTGAGAAGAATGCTGAATACTTCTAACAGAGAAGTAATATCTACCATGTGGGAATATCCAGCTTGTGACATATTCTCATAACTTCCACTTGTATTTTTATCAGATGAAAAGAAATACAATTTATATAATTGATGATATAATATTTTATATGCTATGACGTACTATGACTTCTTGGTCCCAGATAGCAGCATGTGATAAGTGATTGAGAGTTTAAAATCTGTTCTCTTAACAACAGTAATTTTTCTACCTGCAAGAAGCTCTTGCAGGATCTATCAAGTTCCTCCAAGTGTCCTTCAAAAGAGGACGAAGATAAACAAGCTTGTGTGTTATTCAGTATATTTCTGCACATTTCCAAAGAGCTCTGCACTTCTGCTGGAAAATATTTGGCATCTCCAAATCAAAAAAACCCACTTCTTAAAGATGCCTCAAGAAACATTTTTTGATCCTGTGCATAATAGGTTTTAATTCTGCCTTCAATTTTACCATGTTTAGACACTGGGAAAGAAGGATTAAAAATACTGTCTCAGCTGGAGACATCACACAGGATTAGTATTCAGTCCTCAGTTGTGATTTGTAGCATGATAAATTCTCAAGAAACACCTTAGCTTGGCAAGTGTATGCCTGGAAAATAATTATTCAGGCTGGATGGGATCTGTCTTTCGTCACCCAGCCCATCGCCCAGCAGTCATGGCAATGCTATAAGTTCAGTTGCATTGAAAGGTCTCCAATGAAAGAAAAGTGAAGTCAAGTCCATTATGGTGTGTATGTCACATGCGTTAGATTTGACAAACAGAAAATCCCAAATCTAAGAACAATCAAGCATATAAATACCCCAATTCCAGAATCAAAACAATACACAGTTTCCACAAATTGCATGCATTTTTCTTCCACCAGCCCCAGCCTTACTCGCCTCATGTATTTTAATGCAAACTTGCAATGCAAATGATCTTCAAATAACTCCTGTTTGTCAGCTGAACAAAACCCAAAAGTCTCGATCACAATAAGTTTCTCCAGCCTCAACAGATGATCAGCTGTGCTTCCAGCCTCAGCCTCTGCAGATGAGTTGGTGCCTGACCTTTGGGGAAGGGAGGGTTGGGACACTTGTCCTCAGGCATGCTGCTTTGGTGGGGAGGAAAAACTGGTGACTGGGAGTTTGTTCTCCCAACTTAAACTCCCTGCTTACACGCAATTGACAGGTAAAATGAAATCTGTAGTGCACCTTATAAGAAGAATAAAATGTGCTGCCTCTCAGACCAGCACAAAAGCATCCGTGGTTTCTGCAGATGTAGACATCTCAGCTGAGCAACAACCCAGGACCACGCAGCCCTGGGCCCTCACCTCATTCCTTAGTGCAGGCAGCCAGTGGCCAGGGCATTCACACGATATTTCAGCTAGTGTCTTTTGGCACTTCCTTAATTTTGTTTGATGATAGGTGGGGAAAAAAGGTCATGGCTTATATTTCACTGAGTGCTTTGTACAGTCACTCATTTGCAACAGATATAAGCACAGATGGATACAGTACAGCTACTTAGCCACTCACAAAAATCTCCCCAGCCTGATCATGGAGGCATCGAGTTTCATCAGTCCATGTACACATCCCTTCTCTCTTCCTGGTTGTCTGCGGAGATGGAGCCCTCAAGTGTGCCATCATTAACCCTCCTGCACCTCCAGGGCTCAGCTACCAGTCAGACGCTGCCTGTAACTTTCCCCAGTAAGGCTGATACCTGCTCTCAAAACTCTTTTTTCTCTGAGAATAAGGGGATAGGATGGAAAATACACCTCTAGATTAGTTTTCATATACTACCATGAACCGTGTGTCAGCGTGCACTAGCATAAGAGAAAGCAGGACCAGTAGTCCCTGGGTCTTCATGAGGCTCTGCTCCTGAATCTTCAAAGTTGTAAGCTCTGTTTTCCAGGATGATTGAGCCTGCCATCACAGGAGATAGAAATGGTTTGGTGCAATTTATACCCTGTGTTCTCCCTGTTTAAATTGTTTTTTACAGAGCTGCCTCCAGTCTAACTAGCCAGGGGTCTTTGTTCCCAGCCTGAAGGAGATGTGGTGAAGTAAAATGTCTGTGTGAGCATAATCTCTAAACTCCTCCCAAGCCTTTCTCTTTGCTGCAGTCACCCAGGAAGCTCCCAGGACGCAATGCAATCACCTTGGCTCTGATTCACAGCTTCTTCAGCAACAGGCAAGAGAATTTTATGGAATATAGTCATATCCAGTCACTGTGAGATTACAGAGGATTTCTGTGGAGTGGACCATTGGTGCTTTGATGGATGCGATTGGGTGCATTCATATGTGGGCCATGACTTGACCCAGGCAACTAGAGGCCCATCGCAAGGTAACAGTTTTGAACTGTCTCACCAGCTAGGTCTGCACAGTCCTACCCCAAGCCAGTCATGAAGTCGCTAAGATTTTGCAGGGCTAGGCATAACTTGCTGCTATGTAGCTGAAGATCTTTAACATATTTGTTTATTTGCAACAGCTCAGAAATGAAATAGAGCAGATGACAGATACTAAATCAAAAATCTGAGACTTCTCCACTTTTGAGACAGACATTTTCTGAAGATTTGTCTGGATGCCTGCATCCATTCTGTACCCAGCATTCTTCATGCTAGCATTTGCAAATGATGCTTTGAAACACTCCAATTCCTTTAGGGCAGGGAGATTTCTCTGAAAGGAAAACCAAGTCAGCTATGATATATTGCTCTGCTTCCTCCCTTAGCATCTCTCTGCAGAATCTGGATGTTGCACTGACAGGCAGCTGGTGAACTGCAGGCAGAAGTGACAGCCAGCTTTTAAGCAGCATAGGTGCCATTTCTCGTATGCAAAAAGTAGGTGCATGGAGGCACCTAGGATCTAATATGAGGTTAAATCAGGGTCCTGACCTTGCCCAGGCTCACAGCAGAAGCAGATAATCCAAGGGTCATTGTCAAGAGGCTTTGCTTCAGGCACACAGAGCACATGGGAGGGGGTGAGTCTTCTCAGGTGCTGGCTCCTCTGCATCATACAGCATCAGGATTGTTCAGGTTTACACTGTGCCTCTTAAGGAGATGGTAGAAACTGCTCTATTTCTTTCTCCGCCCAACCCACAAATCTAAAATAGACTCTGGATAAAGCCACGGCCTCATGAACCCCCTCTTGCGCAGAGTGAATTAAAGCCATCGCTGAAGGTGCCCTATTGGCAAAGCTAAATGGCTACACATACTGCGTTTGAACAATGAAAAGAACTGATAAAAGGCACCGACTGCTTCAGAACTATTAGAAGATGTCACCTTCTTCTCCACCTGAAGAAGGCGGCATTCAACTAGAGCCTGTTCATTCCCTATGACTCAAAAACCAGACACAGGGCCGCTAACTGAGCAAGCTGAGCTAGAGAAGTAGGCAGCAAAGAGAGTTTGGAGTGACTGAACATCAGAATCAGGAGAGAGGTCATAAAATAAATAACAAGATAAGGAGCCAGACGTGAAGCAGAGACATCATGCAGAGCATCAAAATGAGCAATTGCCAGTGGGCAGTGCGTCCATCACAAAGACATAGTATGTCAGAGGAATCTCACAGGTGACCAGGGGAAGCAGAAAAAAGCCTTGTACTGCTACAGGACCCGCTCCAGGCAGGGGGCTCTCACTCCTCCAGCAGAAAATAGGAGTATGGGGGTGATCACAAGTGGTCTCAGCCTTTTTCTAAGAGTCAGTTAATTTAATGCTGCTCACAGCATAACTGCAGCAAGAATGCAGAAATTCAAGTGTCAAGTAAGTAAATTTCTATTAAAGTAACTGCAATTATACACAGCCTGCACTCACTCCCACGGGAGAGTGTGGCAGGTTTGTGATGGACTTCACTGGAAGCAGAATTAGGATGATAATCGATACAAGCACAGCCATCATTTTGCATTTTCTTGTAGCTGCCAAAGCTTACGATAGTAAAAAGCAAGGGGCTTTTTAGATTACAGAGCAAAGGCCTGCAGAGATTTCAGCTACTCTCTGAATAATGGCATGTGATCAAGTCCTTTTGTGAACAAAAAAAAGAGAATTTCCCACTACGTGCACGCAATTCCAATGCTGTGATAAGTTATTTGTTTCACCACTAGTTAGATCACTGCACATTGTTCAGTGGCACAGAAGGTTTTGGTCAATCAATGCATTTTTCATCTCTCATATAAATACAGGTTTATGCCTTATCTGTGTTAGTGGCAAATGGATCTCTGGTCTGAGAAAAGCAAAACTAATTTTAGTGCTGTGAATAACCCACTGTGCACAAAAATTAACCACTTCCTTCAATTACACATGCAACCAGGTAGCTGAAAGTCATCTAATAGATTATGAGTTCATTTGCTTTTTTGGAAAAAGGAGAGGGAAGGGAAGGGCAGGGAAGGGAAGGGCAGGGAAGGGCAGGGCAGGCAAGGGCAGGGCAG
>NW_009694158.1:82139-102231 GCF_000703405.1 Apaloderma vittatum
GGGCAGGCCAGGCCAGGCGAGGCGAGGCGAAAAAACAGCACTTTGCTCATCCAAATGGTGAGGGGGCACAAGGGTTTAATGGGAGACAACTGGTACTGCAGATCGGTATTAAATGTTGCTCCCTTTGTGCATCTGAAGTTCTGTAAAGAGAATTTATGTTTTCAAACAGATACCCTGACCTGCTTCAGGATAAGCCCAGACGATTCCCATAGACTGCATGCAAGGTGGAATCCCTCACCATCTCCTTCAAGAGTCCACCCACCTTGGAGCAACGTGATAACCCTAAAAGAAACAGGCAGGAAAAAAGAAAGGGCTAAGCATCCACTGCTCTTATGGTATGCTAACTTTCTGTTGATGAGACCTCTAGGTTTCAGACAGTACCTACAGAAGCATAGTGCAAAGGATTTGCAAGGAGCATCCCAAAGCAGAAACGTATAGTTTGCTTTGCTCTCATTTGGGCTCAGTGATGTGACTCCCCAGAAAACTTCAGTGGTTATGACAGAAACAGACCCAGACAAGAGACAAGAAAAAAAGGCAGCGTTTCCACAGAACAGCCGGACCAAAATGATGCAACCACCACACACAAGTCACTGCTCCAGCCCACCACTATCTCCTTGAATTCCCTTCTGAGTAGGCTCAGGTAGTGCTGGTGTTTTGAGGGGGAAAAATACACAGGACATACTTTGCTTTTGGGTGCTCTAAGAGGAGATCAAAGACCCGAAGGAGCTTGAAATGGAGAAGAGGCTCTATCCACTGGCAGGGCACGCAGAGACCGGGGCCCTGTGCAAAATCCATTTTGCACAGTGTTGGAATTAGAAAAGTGCATATGCATGTGCACCAAGTATCTCTTGCAGAGATTGGCCAAGAGCAGGTGGAGACAGGGAGAGGACAGGAGAAAGATGGTAGGACAGTAGCAGAGAAAATCTTCACCTTAGGCTGCCATGCAGATACTGTTCAAAAAGAAGAGAAGGAAGGTAATAATGATATGGGACCTTAGGCTGGGGAATTAGATTTTTTACTGTTATATGTTGAAGCTCATGGGAGCTGCCAACCTGCTCCCTGAGTGGGGGGGGGGGGGGGGGGGTGGTGCGTGGTGTCACTGAGGCAGTTGACACCACTCTCAGTACCTGAGGACAGAACAGGATACATCCTCCCTTGCTCCTGCACCTTCTTGAATTTCTCCTGGAAAGACTCAGATGAACAGTGAGAATCACTTCTCTGACCCTGTGAGGGTGCAACACTGAGATGCAGGGCTGAGACACTTGCAACTTGTCCTGAACTTTGCTGCTCTACCAGGAAAATGCCAGAGCCTGGGGAGATGCACTTTTGTCCCCTCCCCATCTGCTTCTACCTGCTTGCAGTCAGGAGGAACAATATATCTGAAAAGTGGATGTACAGTTCTTTTAGTAGCAAGTCCTGTCAATATTCCTCATGACCGCTGGGATTAAAAGGATTTCAATTTTCAGCACTTTCTCCTACGTATGCTTTCTTTTGATGATGTGATGCCCTATCGCAGCTATTTTGCAAATCTTCTAGCTCTCCGGGAGAGAGGCATGATGGAGAGATTTGGCTACTGCCTGTGCCCTCAGAAAGGGCGCAAGGACAAGGGTGTTCACAGCCGAGCTCCACCTTCCTCCGGTTGTCCTGGGGTCAGCCAGATTTAGTGTTTGCATTTTGTTTGATTCATTCACCACACTATCAGCATAACCCAAGACAACATGGGTGACATTTGTTGTGAGCTGGCCCTGTTTTCATTAAGAATTGGCCTAAATCCACACACATTTAATGGTAATTGCTAGGCAGGCAGCACAGAGCAAATACCTTTTATTTCAAATCCAAGACAAGTCAGTGCTGGCTGATAGTTTGTTGGCACTTTCCTACATTAATTAAGAACCTCTCATCTAATATTGCATGCGGTCTTTCTGAAAACCTCTAGTGAAAAGTCTATTTGTTAAAAGTGCCAGTTGAAGTCAAAACAACGTCCAATATTGCAAATTACGATTCCAGATTCCAGGATGAGATCTATTAGTCTTTCCCTGTTTAACTAATTAAAAATGTGGAGGGACAGAATTTGTTTTGTCATTCTTCTGTCCTTAGGACTCCTTACAGTAGCTAAGAAAAGAAAACAAAATTCCCTTCATTTATCTTAAGATATCGGCTGGCTTACCCATCTGTGAGCAAAGAATGTTTTTGCTTAGCTTGCTTAACTAAATGAATCTTGGTTCGCTTGCCTGCAGCTGAAGACAAATTAGGCTGATTATATACGAAAGGGCATACAGTACATCTAAGAATTAAACTGTGACTGGGTATTTAGGATGAATGAGATGAATAGGCAGCAACAGCTTTGCGTTGCTCTGAACAATCATCAGTCCCCTTCCCTCGCAATCTTTTTAAAGCACTTTCAAAATAATCCTCGGTGTTATTCTTGTGTGTAAGTTGCTCGTTTGCAAGTGTGGGTTTTTAAAGAAACAATAAAATCCCCTTGCAGACTTTTTTCCGCTTGGGTACAGGAAGCATTACCTAGCAACTTGCTGCAGTGCTACCTTTCGGATTCAGATGAGGAATTCCTGCCACACCACGCTGCCGGGCTACTCTGTGTACAAATCACAGAGGCAAGCAATAGCATCGTATCCTCCAGCACTTTTATTTCCCACATCTCTCTCGCTCCATAGGGCACCACAGAACGTATATCGTATCTGCCACAAGTGCTTGACAGGTGGTATTTCGCATTCATTGCTCTTGGTGGTATGGGGAGTAGGCTGAAATACTGAGTTCTTCACATGTTGATGGTTTTCAGTAATTAGCATATTTCAACCCAAATCACAAACATCCTCCCTTGAAAAGAGTGATAATTGGTGACAAAATCGGTGGCATGCAGTTTCATCAAATGCAAATTTGGGCCAATAAGGCAGACACTAGGCTGTATTAAGAGAGTAAGCTGCACCATAATTTTGGTTAAAAAATAATTTTTGCTAATGTTTTGGGCATAATGATTTTTGAGATTAATTTTCATGTTTCCATGACAGAAGTGGGGATTTGAATACACAGACAAAAATGTCTTATGCAACTGTTCTTGTAGCATAACGTCAACATGAGACCATCCCTTGTACAACTACTTCTCAGTATGACTGTGAAAGATCAATATATCTCAAATAAATTGGAACTTTAGGTGTCCAGATCCTCTCCAAAACACACATCCTCATTTGTGCCGTTCCAGGTACTTGCTTAGATGCAGTAATTCTAGTTTGGTGCTCTTTCCCCTCAGTATGGATGCAAAAGAGAGGTAGAAAATTGCCTTTCTGGTTGTTGACTCTCTGGAGTCAACAAAGGCTTAGGTTGATGCTGGCTCCTTTGCCGTGCTGGTTTTGCAGCTTCATAACCCAAGCATGGGGTCAGAGGAAGGTGTTTGCTCCTGTGACTGATGTCAATAGGGGAAAGGAAAGCAATACCTCAAGCAACAACAAACATGCATTTCTTGAATAGTGGGTGTTGCCCATATACTGAAATCAGATGAAAAATGAAAGGCAAATATTTGTGCCTGGGCAGGACAAACCTCTTTTGAAACCAACAGACAGCTTCTGGGAAAACTGATAGAGGCTTGAACTGGCCCGAAACCCTGCTGGGGAAATTCCCAGGGGAATATCTCTAAAGTAAGAACAACACTAAGGTGTTTGGAGCTTGTTGACCGAAAGTCTTTCTACATTATGATCATCTTGAGGAGAGAGAGTTTTGAGGGGCGCCTCGACTTATATTTGCAACTAAACATAACTCCTCATCCATTTGGTATTGCATGCAAATACACTGCTACCTCCCAGGTGCCCATGTGCAACCAAAAGACAGAAATACTGCAGCTGTTTTACCCACTACGACACAGGGAGCCCAAGCCACAGAGAATACCTAACCCAGGTCAATACTTAATGCCACAAACACCTGGAGTGTTTTCTGCATGACATTTTAGCAGCAAGGATACTCATGATAGGCTGACTCTCATTTGAGCTGCTCCAACACATATTTAGGCTATGGAGAAGCACTTACTTTCTACACCACAGGGAGAAGCTTTTTTCTCTTACTAAAATCCCCCAAACTACTACAGCAACTGCAGAACCAGACATTCTCTGTTAACTGAAAGATGATTATCATCTCAGTGAGAAATCAGAACAAAAGTTCTCTTTCAAAGACTTTTTGACTGCAAAAACATGGGAAACAAATATAAGAAGTCAAATCCCCAGCCTAAGATAACATAGCTGATAGCAGGCAGGATATGGCTTTTGGTCTGTATTGGATGCTGTCTTATTAAATGCAGATAGGTGCATATGAATATAAGTTAGCAGTTTCTTTTTATCTAATATTTTTGTTTTCCTCTGATATGACAGGTTCCTGCTTTAGTACATAAACTTGCTTTTGTTGTATTGGTGAACCAAGAATTTATCAATCATGGGGAAAACAAGACAAATGATCATAATATTGGGAGGTTTTGTATCACAATTTTTGAGTTTTTATGATATAAGCACCAGAGTAAAATGATTAACTACATTAGGAGTGCACATCCAGCTTGCTTGTGAAAAATCGCATTCCAAACACACACACATACATTTCTATAACAGCCACATAGATAGTCAGTCATATCCTAACTTACAAAACATGCACTACTGGCAACTGGAGAGATAAAACCTTGTCTGACACTGAACAGTTTTGTCTCTTCCCTCACTACAATTCTCTACCATGCTGGAAACAATTCTGCATCTACTGCTGAATCCAGGCTCTGAAATCTGAGGACTGTTATATCACAGTGCTGTACAATCATCAAGTGCCAGATTAAAATATCCACAGGTACCATATTATTCCATTATCAGGAGAACACAAATACATCTCCCATCAGATATTATTTATACGGCTTTAAGAACCTGCATTTCTTTTCAGAAAAGAATGTTTGAGAATTTCCTTTTTATAATGTAGTAATGTCAGAGGTATCTAAAGGAAACAAATAGATGCAGCAATTTGTTTTACGCATATTTGGTATAGAATTATTAGCTTCTTAAAAATGAGGACAAAGTGACACCTGCCATAGATGTGAACATTTTGTAAAACAACAGTGCTTTTCTTGGTGTCACAAAAAATGAAATTTAATTAAAATTTTACATTACTGCTGAAATGCATTTAATGTAACCAAAAAAAAACCCCTTAGTAACGTTAATAGCTAGCTTGCTTCAACAGCCATCAAGAACTGATCTTCACAATGACTTCACATGGCATAGAAAAAAAGCCTCAGTGTCTCCAGAAGTCTACACGCAGGGAATTTATAAAAAGCAGTCACACAGCGAGAAGTAAACCAGGATCAGAACAAAACTAACCCCAGAAGTTCCTTTTCTTTTTTTTTCAGCCCTAGAGGTGTGCCAGTTCTTCTCTCATCCTCAGCATAGATGTTCCCTCGCGGAGCCGCTTCACCAAGAGCTCGGCAGCTTGGGGAGCAGCCACTCCTGAGGTTTGGTGTGTGTCAGGAAGTTCCTCCTCTTCTTCCCTGGCTGGGCTGATGATGCAGTTCGGGGAGCAAAGGAGAGAGATGCACTGCAGGGCCCAAGGGAGGTGGGGAGCACCTGGGAATAACCCAAGCCACACTGGCCTTCTGCCTCACGTGTTTGCAGGAGTTTCTGCAGGGAAAATCTGATTTACAGACAAGCCAGAGAGTGTCTGTTTTCTATAATGTGCAAAATCAGGCTGTATGGCATACCTGTGAAATTATACCTGCCTACATGTGATGAAACTGCAGTCTCGATTCAGCTGCATCATTTTACATTGCTGCTGTAAAAAGAACAGCATTGTAAACCTGACCTCAGCCCTTCTAGACACACAGGGCTTCCCCAGACAGATGACCAAGCAAATGCCCAGGTAGGAGGCCTGATGAGTATTTCCAAGACTATCTTTGTCTAGAAAAGATCTTTGTGCACAGATATGAGCTGTGTCCAGGATTTTTAAGCAATTCACAAAAGGCTAGTTGTTAACAATATAGGATGGCTCATACACAGTCGTCCTTTCCACTGGAAAGAAACAAAGGAATTTGTAAATGAAATATGTTTTAAAAGGTTGAAAACTGTGGAACTGGCATCACTGAGATGTGCAAACAACAGGGAAGGACAGTGCTGTTAATCAGAAAGACTGGCTTCATAAGCTGCTGTCACCATCCCGACCAGTGTGTAACTGGGAATCTTTCCTGGGGGACTAACTCACGGAAACACCAGCAGGTTCCCTGTGCAGTGGATGCAAGAAGAACAAAGCCAGAGCTTGGTCTTATTTTGCCTAAAATTTACCTGCATGGTGTGTGTTCAGACATCAGGAGACACCAAATCTCTTCTGCACCCAGTGTCTCTGTGTCCCTAATGCTGAGCAGACATGACACCCATGTGTGAGCCATGAACTTGTACAAGTCCACCACAAGAAACAACAAGCTCTCCTGGCACGAGTCAGTGCAAAACTTTTCCCAGGATAAAACGGGGTGTTCTATGCTTTGGTTTTCTACTTTTCCTCAGTACTTTTAGAGTTTATGTACTACTGACATTTCCCAGTTCTGGGTGAAAGTGGACATAGATGCCAGCTCCCTTCCACAGAAGGAGGAAAGCACAGACTGCTTACAACACTCCTGATCAAATTTGCAGCCTCACTCCTTTCCCAAAGCATCTAAAATAGTTGGTTGCTAATTCCTACCTACCCAACAAACCCTCCATCCAGGATTCCCTGGAAATACCCAAGCTATTTAGGATACCCAGCAACCCTCTTCTCTGGTTCGAAAGCTAGGAAAATAAATGTGTCAAATGAGGATTTTAAAGGCATAATTAAGGTAGCAGGAAACATGAGTAAAAAATGGAGCCTGTACCTACTATCCTCTAATATTTTCACTTTCATATTAGCAAAAGATCAAGTTGTTAAGCATGCTGAACTCCAATAGCTACGAAAAGCTGAGCTCAAACAGAAGCTGCTAATGAGAGGCATTTCCTAAAGCTGCTTTAGCAGGTGTTTCCTTCTGAAATGGGGAGGGTCACAAATGCAAATCTCATTTGGAAAGTTTCTAACCCCAGGGATAATATTCAGCGGTGCTGTCACTCTCGCTGCCATCTGCACTGGAAAGTGGTTCAGACTGAACTAGATGGCACTTGATCCCACTGAGTGAGCCCAATTGTTTGCATTCTTGCACAAATGTGCGAATGGCAGCCTTCCGGCGAAGCAAATGCTGGGTCGGCTCCCTTCAAAGGCTTTGCCAGTGATCCTTGCCCTGCTGGCTTCATCCTTAATTGGCCTACACGGTGGGGAGCAATTAAAAATAAATGGTAGCTTGCTGCGCTGCTGCAAGGGGAAGTTTTGTGACTCCAGGCATGAGCGCAGCTACCTTAGTCCACTGCATATGCCACGCGCCGGCAAGAGGGAAAGGGGAGAGACCTGGCTATTCTGAGTAAGTGCCGGGGAGAAAAAAATCACATTGTAGGCTGCAATAAATCATCAGTAGCCTTACGATTAAAGGTTTGATTGTCTGGGGCAGGAACACACTTTGCCTGGTGTTCTGTGGAGTGTGAGAATGCCATTTCCTATTATGCTTATAGTCCAGAAATGGGATTTTTCATATCGTTATCATGAGACTACATGCCCCTGCTTCCCTACAAAAAAAAAGGGGCGAGCAGAATGGCTCTGATCCACATGGAAAAATGAGGTTTCTTCAAATGAAACATCTAATGCCAGAAGTTGTAAAACTAGTTTTTAATGAACGACAACTAAAAAAAAAAGCCATATCCCACAATACTGTCATCAGGGTCTCTGAAAATTTAATCACGGGGAGGGGAGCGGGTCTGAACCAGCAATTAAATCACCATAATCATCCATATCAGGCAATGGATTTTCTCCACTATGAGAATGAACTGAAAATCCCGATCATTTATGAAATTAAAACCTGAACTAAAAATACAGACTTCCACTACACACCAGCCCGTACTTCCATAACACTCAGAAGTGAATTAAAGCACACAAAAAAGGAAGAGCTGAGAGTCACTCTGTTTTCCTTGGTTCCCTGAAGACATTCGACACTGAGGGTGGTGAGCTTCAGCCAGGAACTAACCGGGTAACTAATGTCAGCAACAGCCATTTTATAAACACCACGTGTAATTTCTTAATGACAGGATTGCACATAATATTTTGCATTTTGTTGCTTTACTACAAAGCATCTCAATGTTTCTTATATCAGAAAAGTGTGGTACCTTCAGGGATGCTTCTTCATTTCATAGTGGGATGAAAAGCAAAAAGTCTGTAGTGGTAAATCTCTAAGATATCCTTTTCTCTTGTCTCTCTTTGTCAATATTAAATTGAGGCTAACAAAAGGCTTCACTCAGAGGATATCCTAAACAACCTGTGACACAGTTTTTAAGAGCTTAGCATCTCTGGAAAAAACTACCACTCTTTTAAAAGCAGATTCAGTGTGCATGGGATAGAACTAATATACAGACACATACCTCTTGGTGCACTCATTTTTATGCCCAGCGTTTAAAATGAGAATCTAGACAAATCTTTAAAGAATATTTCTCCCATAGGTAATGTGTGATATTCCAGTGTCAGCAACACATGTTGGGAATGGGCCAGAAAGGTATATTTGTTATGTACCAGCCCAGTTCAAGGTCTGTGATTATAGAAAGCTCCCCTCTACCAGGAAATTACCTACAACAAGCAGTAGAGAAAGATTTTTTGCAGTAGGTTTCATCTTCAGGGGGGAAACAGGTTATATAAATTGCATCTCTGCATAGAAATATCTTGTGTCGTGTCTTGTGCTGCAGTGTAGCGAATCATTTGAATTGCATTGACAGCATATGATTTACTCAACTGCTGAACTGGACATTCATGTGCAAGCACATACATTTGATATATTGCTCGTAGGGACCTCCACAATTCACCTTTTCCAAACCTGCAAGATTTCAACAGCATTAGGATGCTGGGGGTGCTGCAGAGTTGCTTTTCGTGTTCTCTCCAGAAAGGGCTAGTGAAGATAATGTAATCCATAATTTTTCGACAAAGAAACGTCACTCATCTAAGGCACTTTACTTCTAGTCCATTAATTTGCAATAGTTCCTAAAAAAGAAAAAGTTTGAAATGATGCAATTCTCTCTAAACCAGTTCTGAGCAGAGAAACAGTGAGGGGCCAGTTGCTTAGTGATAATCACAAAGGCAAGGAAGAAAATGCTGCAAGCGCTACCATATCTGCAGAGTCAATGTGATGAAAATGCCATGGCCTTGCAAGGGAAACAACAACACTGAGGGGCTTTGTTTTGCTGCTTGTGAAAATTTCTTACATGCTTGTTCTACTTGATTAGACTCAACGCTGATAATCAGGTCTTTTGACTCCAGGGTTAAAAATTTCCTGTTAAATAATGCCAAGGGTTCTAATATATTGTTACTATGACCTGCATGGTAAGGTCTCTGAAAATCAGGTGATATTTCAAAGCACAGGGTAATCCATAGCATTTTGCATATACTTTGTGTTCCTCCCACATACTTTTAATACAGCATTTAATCACTACGAAATGTGGTTAGATGAGGCACGAAATATGACAGTGATATGAAGGCTGTCCTAAAAAGCCTGCTCACATGATTAGAGGAGTTCTGTGGGAAGAATTTTTAAAAAGTTACTATTGCTAGGGCTGGTCCTACCAGCCATGAGGATGCTTCTGAGGTCCCTTTTGCATTGCTCAGGAACCTTAATCCCTATCAGTCACCTCATAGGCCACAGGCAAGTGGTCCTCCATAAGGGAGGAGGACATCAGCAAAATCATTTCTAATTGCTGCCACTGTCTTCCTATTTGAGCAAAGCAAGCCAGAGCTTAGTGAACACTCACATATTTTTAGAGTCAATTCCTGAGTGATCACAGTAGCAAAAATGTGATGTTATAAAACAAATATTAAAATCTCAATTTGCTAACTGTTTTTCACATTTACAAATTCCTCCAAAACAGTAAGTATGAGGTGATGCAAAGATTTTATTTTTTTTTTACCAGGAGGCTAAATACTTCTCTAATTAAGAATGGGAGAGGAGCCCTGACCCATCTAGGAGGACTAACAAAATGAGGATGCACATTATTCCTAGCCCCAGAAGTATGCTGTATATTTATACAAATTATGCAAACCTTGAGGCAATACAATACTAAGCCAATCGTGCAAATGAACTAAAGATTAACACAAACATGACGAAGCGCCACACGGGGAAATTCAGATTGCGCAGCACCTATGCCTATGTGTCAGTAGCCCGCTTCAGCATTGCACGATGGCAGCTTCCAGCATCCTCGGGACCCCTTTCCCTGCATAAATGTTGTGTACCAAAAAGTGCTAGAGAAGAGCTGGTACGGTGACGGGGAGCAGTCCCAGGCACATCCTTACTCACGGCCACCAGCACAGCACCATCTGCTGGGAACTCACACACTCTGGACAAATCTTTGCAGCATCAGCGCTTGTCACCACCCGTCTTCCTAAACACAAGATGCCCGAAAATTTCCACCTCTCTGGTTCTTCGCCCTTCTTTTCAGCAAAGCTGAAGCGATTAATCACGGCGAGTTAATCAGACTTTTACCTGAGCACTTGGCAGCTCGGAGGACCCGGCAAAAAGCACGATAAGCCCTGCAGAAATTCTTATCCAAGAAGTCATTTCAATACAGCAGCCTCTATCCTCCGTGGGCTAACTTCACAGGCAGGCATTTCCAAGAGACTGGGGACAGGCTAGTGATGCCAAAATGAGGCTGGGAACCTGAGGCAGGGCCCTCTGGACTGAGCAATGGGTTTGGGTGTTCAACCTTTCCGAGGAGACTGGTTTCAGATGTTCAGAAGTGAGACAGAAAAGGCAAGGGTTAGTTCAGCAGAAGGTGCTCCTAGGTGAGAGATCTAAGCTAGTGAGCATAGAAGTGACTGTGTTATTTCGCCAGAGTTAAATCTGTGGAAGAATTAGCCGCATTTCCGCAGTCAAAACTAAGCTCTATCATGAAGTAAGACATCAACATCTTTATTAACTATGAAAAACACTATGCATCCTCCCCATATTAAGAGCAAGAGACAGCTGGAAAATTTTGGCAGGCTTTTCTTCATCTCTCAGATTTATTTTCTGCTCAGTAACACATCCGTTGGAGGAGTTTGATGGAAATCAGAAAGCTTTCACCTTGAAAGGATACTCCAGCACAGAATTTCTGCACCCGCAAAAGGGCTGGCTGGAGGTATAAGCAACACACGGAGACAACCACACTGCTGCCGCTGCAGGAAACACCTCAATTTGTTGTTCCTCAGGGATTTTCTCACCCCATCCCCTTGTGTGGCACAGGCAGGGCCAGAAAATCATTACTGAAAAATGTCCAAACTTTTTGCTTGCAAAAGGAAATACTCTGTCAAGTGGCACTTCTGAGGGTTTTGGGGTTGTTTTTGTTTTGTGGGTTTTTTTTGGGGGGGTGCAGGTTTTGGTAAAACCTTAATTACTGGATCTCCTTTAAAAGCAGAACAACACCTCCAAGAACTAAGGATCTCTTAGTAAGATGTAGGTAAGAACTAATTGAACTAAAACATATTATCTTAATAAGTATAAACTTTACATTGAGTAAAAAAGACACTGGAAAGATGGCCAGGAATCCCTGACAAAGTTATAGGCATTATTCAGTATCAGCTAACCAGTTGTGCATGCCGTAGAGTGGTTCAAGATGACAAAATATATTAGAGATTTAGAGACTTAATGCATGTAGGAGAGCCAATTCATCTAGTTTGTTAAAGAAAATCTTTTCCACTTTTATTGGTAATCCCAGTGGACAGGTGAATCTGCTTGTGTGTTCAGACTTTCTGCAAGACCTAACTTTTTATTCACTGAGAATATCATCATAGATTAGCAATCGAGAAAGGACTATTCATTTCGTTTCTCAAATAAATGCTTCCTGTTTACAGTTATTAACATCTCAAAATATTACTAGGCTTTCATCACCACCTGTCTACAGCTTTGGAAATTCACTACGCCACTGTGTCACTCACCCCACAATGGTATTTGCAAGCAGAGCAGCCATTCACTCCTGAAAAATCCAATCTACTACCCACAATCTATATTTCTCCTAAAATATTTTATGACTCTGGAAAACAACTTCTATCATGAGAATTTCATAAAATAGCAGGGAAAATTGAGCATATAAATCTATATAAATACCTAACTGTAACAACCTCTGGCACGTTAATTCAGCACAGTTTAGTTTCTTCCTCATAAAAATGGCCTCATTTCATGACAGGTACATTTTAACATAAAGATTACTATAGTTTGAATAATCCAAATGACATTCATGATTAATTCTTTTTTCTAACTACTTTTGGTAAAAAGAAATGAACAGGAGGGAAGGTCACTGTGACCAACAGTGTTCTCCCAATCCAGCTGGAGACTGCTAGCAGTAGCTATTTACAGTTTCAGTAGACAAATCCACAAGCCCCAAATATTTTTCAAGTGCTAAATCAATTAGTCAATATTTAAAGGCCATATATGATAAAATTTTTCATTCAGCTGCCCCTGCAAACGTTATTGCTGTTATCTCACATGTACGGCACACAGCAGCAACTTGCAGGCTCCATCAGCTGGTTCCTCACACTGTGAGTCAAAGTCACCCAGAATAACGGTCCCTGACCCAAAAGCCCGTAGTTTAAATGACGAGTGTCTCCAAAAGGATGACATAAATGAGGGGTTATATGAGAGGAGATGATAAAAACATACATTGCAGTGAATATTGTTGTGGTGCTTATAATTCTTTTTCAGTATCTCTGAATCTCCGCCCAGCTAATGACGTGTGCTGGTTTAGTTTGCTTTTATTTGACATAGGCTGTGCACTAATTCATATTATATAGCTTGAAGCCTTCATGCATGGTGGAGTAGCAAGCAGCAGAGGGAAAAGAAATGGCAATCTTCTCACAGAGCATGCCAATATTTCTCTCTTCAAAGTCTCCTGCTTCTCCTTTTTCTTCTACCAAAATGCAAAGGTTTGTACTTGCGTGAAGTTTGGCTGTGGCAGCAGAGCACAAACTCCAGCTCACAGGGCCAGTATGTGCTGGTCAAGGAGGTTAGCTGTCACTCTGAGAGTCAACAGAGAAAAAACCCAAGATGAGGGTTCCAGCGTTTCGGTTCTGGCATGGAGGGATTTGTTGTATGAATATTACTTTTCGGTCACACTGGGGTATGCCCTAAGCATCTAACCACACATAAAAGAGGGAAACATAGGTGTCAGGGAAATTGTTCGCTGGCCATTGATTCTAAACAACTTCCAGGCCATCTTTAAATCCTTACATCATTTTATTGAGAGAAAAATGTGGTCAAATGGAAGGAATGTGGGCAGTCATTCAAAATGGTCAGCTAATGCATGGCTTAAAGCTTCAAAGCCCAAGGCCAGTGCTCCACAGAAGCCTTAAGCCTTAACCACCTTCTGCAGAGCAGAGCTTTCTAGGAGTCCCAGGTGGGGCTGGGTCTGCCAAAATGCATCAACAATCCTCTTGCTCATTAGAAAAATATTTATCTAGGTGAAGAGATAAAAAAGAAATTACCCATCCGCAAATGCTGGTTAAGCACAGAGCATACAGGCAAGGAGTATTTAAATTTTAAATGAACCTATTTTCTCATACGCAGAATACAAATATCTGAGATACCACATAGAGGTTATGACTCAGCCTCTCGGCTCATCAAAGTATGAAGATATGCAAGTGATGTTGGTAATAACTGAATAATTTATGCCGGGTGCAACTAAAAAAAAGCCTTGCTTTGACTTAGCATCAATGAATTTTACCTCAAACCCTTACTACAGCACCCACTGTGTGTCTGGTTTAACTGAAGATTATTTTCTGTTGTTTTCAAATAGTATAATTAATTACATACAAGGAAGTAAGGAGATGAAAGCAAAAGTAGATAAATCTCTGGTCTCCTCTCCCATTTCCTACACAGAACTCATTGCACACATGAACTAATAATGTCAGCTTTCATGCAACTCTTCCCTTAGATTACCATGGTTATGCCAGTGGGAAAATGTTCAGTGGTAAAGTCAGCATATGTTTTAAAATGGTTGTACACCGCTCTGGTTAAGAGATGCTTTATAGTCAGTGCATTACTCAGTACAGTCTGCATGCCTTAAACAGTTATGTTTCATCAACTGTAAAATGTACTTTCATTGCTAGAGACTAAAACTGAAAAAAAAAATTAAAAAAAGAGGTAGGCAGCAGCCATTGCCTAGATCTGCAGCTCTAAAAATCTCACATTCAATTTCTGAAAACATACAGTAACTGCAAAGACACTCCTCAGGTTCAAAGTTATACAATCTGTATAATACATTGGGGGATGGGGAGTGACCTGATGCTTATGGATGCATCACCCAAGGAAGAAAAGACACAGCAAATTATGCTGACACTTTGTATTGTCGGCCACCTCAATGCTATTAAGCAGAGGGAGATGTGAAACCTGAATTGATAACCACAGGTCCTGGTCTGAGAGCCCCAGGATAAAATTTCTGTGGGGCTCCTGCCACAGAGGGCAGTCACAGCGGGGCAGGGGGACAGCTGTGCCTGTGGGGAGGAGAGGATGGGTCAGGCGGACAAAAAATGGATCAATCAGGGCGTTCCTTCCCATGTGCTCAGGGTATAATGGCCCCCAAGAAGAACCCTGGGGTTCTCAGTGCTGCTGTGCTGGGAGATTTGCTATGGGCTGTTTGTCAGTACCCCTGTGCTCCTGCCTCCTGCTTTTGTGCTGTAGAGGAGCAACGTTTGTCAGGATGGGCTCTTTTTTCCAGGTCTCTCTGGGTGAGACTGGCACAGCTATTTTCTGTCTGGTGGTTATTTTGGGCTGTCATTGGAACTCTGGGCTCAGGTGCTACTGTCTCCTCTCTGGTCTAGTCTGGGACTTTTTTCTTCTGCTTGGGACTTTGTTGTGATTCAGAAGGTGTGGGTCCTCCCTTACCATGTTCTCTTGTGTCTTTGAGTATATTTGCATGCTTATATATATCTGTACATAGTTTGACTTCTTCATTGTTATTGTTAGCTTTAAGGGGTTTTTTTTCTTAAGCTGGTTTGGGGTTTTTTCCCACCCCAAAGTCTCTCTCCCTGGTTCCCCTGTTATCCTTCCCTAGGAGGGTGGAGGGGGGATCACGGAGCGTCTGTCATAGTTTAGTGGCTGGTCAAGCCTTAAACTTTTGACACCACAGCACAAGAAATTTGCTGTTCAATGAGCAAGATTAATTAGGATGCACATTTGGATTCTAGTTTGTGATTGATAACTGTCACCATTCAGAACTTGAGGTTCTCTTTACTTTTCTCAGGAGTACTGCTAAAGATGATACTCTACTCTTTCTTCAGTGAGTCTGAACCACTGAAGTTTCACATTATTGTGTTTTTTTCTTCATTTCTCCTTTCCTTAAGGGCAATTTTCTGAAGCAATTAGCTGGTTTTTTGTCTGATTTCTGTCTAGCACTGTTTGCCCTGTGTATCTACTCTTTTCTGTATTCTGTCTATACCTTACCCCAGTCCTGCTGTTTCTTAATTTATGCCTTTTCTAGCCCTGATTTACTCAATTTCAATTTCCTCTCTTCCTTTCTTTAACTTTCTCATTTCATAATCCTTTTTGGCAGCAAGATGGAGGTGTTATGTACCTGCTGGTGTGCAGATGCTTTCCTCTTAATTCCAATATCTTTTTCATCCAGCCACTAAAAGAAGCCGATTTTAAAGGCAGATGTAGTGGTAGGTACACAGTTATGTAGTATCTAGTTAAAGCAAAGATATGCTTTATTTAGAGAATTTTAAAATTAATTGAGACTGAATGTGTAGTGTCCTATTTGCTTGGTTAATCTTCTGCAGCACCTTTGTTTTCTGAATCGCAAATTTCAGCTAGCTAGTTAGTTTCTTAAATTCCTTGCAGTGGAAGTTTTAAAAAGAGCCATAAATGAAAGAATACGAACCTAAGACAAGAGTTCCCTTGTGGAACCTTAAAACAGATTAGTGCCACTTTCTGTAAGGTTCAGATCAGATGTGATCATCTGAAAAGTCAGTATTTCAGAATGAATGTCAAGCAGAATGATTGCCAAAAAAAAGAGAAAAAGGCAAATGGTATAGATGACTTTCAAGCTTTACAAAGTTCAGTGTGAGAGCTCTTATGACTATCCTTTGACAGAAACTGAAGGAGTACAAAATGTGCCGGAGGGAAACACTGATTCCACACAATCAATAATTTGGATTTTCATGCTGTCACAATTCAGTAGTAAATTAGGAATCAGAGGATCTACCAAGAAATACCAGATGGTTCATTATGAAATTCACCAGCTGTCCTTTTCCCTCTAATGTCTCATTTTAAACTAGTGGAAAACAAAGTTAATCTACCCTGTACAGCTCTATACTGAAAACAGACACCAAAATAAAGGTTAAAACATCCAGCTCCTCACTGGGTTCACGTAGTTTACCATCATGATGCCATGTAGTGTAAGTCCTCAGCTACTTCACAGAACAGATCGTGTATTTCCACTAATGTGCCTCTGCTTTCAACACTGCACTGGCCTTTGTCTAATGGAGTGCGTAGGGTTAGGGTAGACAAGCAGACAAACCGCTGTCTGTGATTCTGTAACACCTATACAGTTGAGCTATAAAGAACACGAGTCAAATGTGTATGTTCTACTCCAAGCAGTTAGCACAATGCTCATTAGATGTCATGTCAAAAGTGGCTCCAGCATTAAGTGTCTGGGAGTAGAAAGTGAAGGCAGTTTTAGAGGGATATATGTGAATGGCTTGAGATAAAACTCTTTTGTTAGATTAGCAATACACCTATTTCAAACACATCTATGTATTTGAATGGAAGGGAGGGAGGTAAGGAATTTACTTTAAAAATTGTATCTATGTTCACTATCTTTAGGTGTTACCTTTGCAAAACAAATAGCTCAGAACTGTTAATAAATAAATCTTTGGAGTTATAAAAGTATACTTTCCGGACTAAAACTCTTGTATTACCTAAGGGACTAATTTGGTGCATTTTAAGAGTAGATCATACATATTCTTCAGAGCTCAGTCTCAGTTACTACAGCACAAACTCTTTCCACTTGAATTTGCTAGAGATAACAAATCTATCCCTCAGCCAAGCATGACGATGTAAGCAGGGCAAGAAGAAGTGGTCCAGGGGAATGTTTTTCACACTGCCTCACCAAAAAAATGAATTCATTTTCCAGTTAATTGTTTTCAGTTTCCTAGCTAAAAAAGATGACTTAGTTCCTGCTGCTAGGTGAGTGTGTTAGCAAAGTCTAAAATATAGTCCAGTAAAAAAAATTGTATTATTTGCTCACTTATGTATCTGGTTTATGTGTTTATAAATTTCAATCCTTCCAAAACTTTTCTCCAATGTATCATTCTTAGATCTGCTGTCACAATTTCTCCACGCTAGTAATGTAATCTACATTAGTTGGGGAGCTGAGTGCACACACTTAGTCCTCAGAGAGAAGAAAGAAATACCAATTTGTGTGACTACATTTACATAAAATCTATCAAGTTCCTTTTTCACCCTCTTGGAAATTGCCAGACCTCTCTGGTTTTTCTGGAAAAATATGGTTTTAGGCTCCAGGATTCCCTTTTTACTTTCAGACACTCAGTATCTTTGTATTTCTATTACTGTGCTTAAAAGTCTAGGGTGAACAAGAAACCAGTGAAACAAAACAACAGATCAGCAGATGTTGAATTAGTTCTAAAATTTAGATATGGCATATCTAAATACAGATACAGAACTTATGAAACTCAAGAGAAACAAGCATTTATCTTTATTTCCAAACAAGTTATAATTTTAAAATAAAGTTTAAACGTTTCCTTGTAGTATTGCTAATTCCAATGTTCTTGCAATGTGAAAATGAGTAATTTTTCCCTCTTAAGCTGTTTATATAATTTTTTTAAGTTAATTCAACTTTAATAACCTACAGTTTTAATAAACAGTTGACAGAATTTCTTTAAACAATGCCTATGTATTAAAATTTTCTCTTCTTTCAAGTACTTTTAAAAGATGGTTAAATTAATCCACTTTGCAAGACAATGTTTATAGTACCTCTTTTTAGCAGTACTGTAAACTGGATGCAATCTGTTTTTTAATGTAATCCATAGCTGCTTCAAAATGTCCTTTCTGAGGCTCTAGCACTTTTTCCAAAGGACTTTCATGAAGAATGGGTTTAATCAGAATTAATTTCAAGTACATTTTTTAATCATTTCATAAAAATCTAATATGTATAGAGTTCTCATCATTGTAAATAACTGACTAAATACTCAAAAATTATACTGGGGAGCAGTTAGATAATTCATATGCTGTTCCAGATTTCCTTTAATAGTGCTTTTTTGGCTTATCTTTTACTTTTTTGCCTTGTTATCAAACTTAAAAAGACTATATTACACACAGGAGAAGGTTATATTTGAACCAGAGATGTTTTATGTAATGTTTTATGTAATACCAGCCTTGCAGAGCATGAATGATGATAAACACTGTGCAGTAAACTCCCTGTTATTTGGCCCTTTCTGGATTGAAGCACAATACTGAGCTGAGGGAGAAACTGCTTAAGTGTCCTGGTTTCTCTGGGATGGAATCCCAGCCCAGCCAAGGTGTATGCAGGCCATCAGCAGTTTTGAGTTGGCCAGGAGCTTAGGCTGGAAGGTGCAAAAGCCAGAGCAGCTGGCCAGAGCTAGCTGACAGGTGTATCGCATACATTGGTTATGGAGGGCGAAGTTTTGCTGAGGCTGAGGACTCTTCTTCCTCCTACTGCTTCTCTCCATCCCTGAAGGGGCTTGTTTACTGTTCTGTTTCTGAGGACTGCCTTCCTGTTTACTGTAACTGATGCACATTCACTGGGCTGAGTGTAACTTTGTGTACTGTACATTGACATTAGTATTAATACTAGTTTTTGCTGTTTCATTAATCTGTTTTCATTCCAGCCCATGGGTCTCGTCTCCTTTTCCCTATTCCACCTTCTCTGCTGGGCAGAGATCACTGGGTGATAGAACTGCTATGGTTTAGCCCCGTTTTCTGCTTTAATCAGCTTCAGGGAGCCACTTGTTGTCTTTTTGGTAGTACTTAAGCATGTACGTGCAACCTAAGAAGATAAATCAAAGAAAGTTAATGGCTTCCTGGCCTGCCTGTTCTTTCCTTGTCTATGGAGAACTCTCTGCTGAAAATCTGGTGTTCGCTGTCCTTATTTGGACAGTGATATATCTACCTATAGATGAGAAACAAAGTGAGTACCAGGAGCTGAAGTCACATAGTGAGCCAACATCAGTTGTTAAAATATGCCTTTACTCTTCAACCACTCTTTTACATCCATGGTACTGTGCTTCTAAAAAGTAGCAACACAAAAAGCTTTATTTCTGTGCACAGGTCTCCAACTACGATGCATGAAATGTGAGCACTGCCAAGCAGTAAGGGTGATACGACTTGAATAAGGCACTTTATCCTGCAGAGACCACCTGTGAACAGAAAGGGACTGCTTATAGGACAGTCTTTTTCCAACCACGTGTGATTTTGCTGGTCGCATTGTTAGCATTGAAGTATCACCTTACTAAGTTAATAATTTATGATTTTTATAGCACTTGCCATTTAGATTCAAGCTTTGTACCTCATTGTTTTTGCAAGCTAACTCCTACATGTTCATGTTACCAAGCAGCAAATGGTCCTGAAGCTTTGGTGTTGAAATTATCACCACATTTGAAGCTCTGACATGAACTTTGGCTGTTTTCTGACTATATAGTCTATTTGACCTTTTTTTTCCCTCAGTCCTGAGAAACTGTGTTACTTGAACTACAAAGTTTATGCCTGCTATGGTTATGGAGTGTATTGCCTCTCAGTTTAGGTGAACTTCTGAAGCGCTGGATAAAGGAGGTGTAAAGCTGCTTCGCTGATGTGTGAACACTGTGATGAGCCAGGCAATCTGTGAGTGGTAGGTTTGTTTTTTCATTTTCTACTGACTCTCAGGTCCGGGCAGGTTGAGGGTTTGGTGTCCTTCGGCACTCTGCAGGGTTTGGAAGTTCCCCACAGGACCCCGGCACCTTGGGCCACCTTGGAGTCTGCGGCTCTAACTGTAGCCGG
>NW_009694159.1:0-368 GCF_000703405.1 Apaloderma vittatum
TTTGTGCGCTTTGCGGGGAAGGTTGCCGTGTTTCGGCTCGGGTCGACGCTCACCAGGTTGTCCAACATCCTCATCAGGGCTTCGAATTCGTGCTCGCCCAAGCGGCTCTTCTGCATGGGCCCGAAGGTGCTGCCGGCCCAGCGCACGGAGCCCACCTCGTGGGGCCGGTGCTTGGCGCGCTCCAGCACGATCAGGTTCTCTGCGCCGCCCGCGCTCGCCAGGGCTGACACCTAGGGATGAGCCCGGAGAGAGGCAGCTGGTCAGGGGACGGGCAGGGGGACGGCCCCAGACATGCCCGTGGTTCCCCCCTGCTGGGATGTGCCATGCCGGGCACCTCGCTGGTGGGAGGGGACTGGCACAGCTCGGGG
>NW_009694159.1:684-1059 GCF_000703405.1 Apaloderma vittatum
AACCAGCTCAGTGCATGGTCCCAGGGCCCTGCGCTGATGACAGAGACCTGGCACAGCTCAGTGCATGGTCCCAGAGCACCGCACTGGTGGCAGAGAACTGGTACAGCTCAGTGCATGGTCCCAGGGCCCTGCGCTCATGACAGAGACCTGGCACAGCTCAGTGCATGGCCTCAGAGTAACATGCTGGCCTCTGAGACCTGGCACAGCTCAGTGCATTGTTCTAGAGCATCACACTCATGACAGAGACCTGGCACAAATCAGTGCATGGTCCCAGGGCCCTGTGCTGATGACAGAGACCTGGCACAGCTCGGTGCATGGTTCTAGAGCATCACACTCATGGCAGAGACCTGGCACAAATCAGTGCATGGGCCCAGA
>NW_009694159.1:1447-1689 GCF_000703405.1 Apaloderma vittatum
GGTGAAAGATGCGGTAGAAGGCCTCCTCAGCCGTGTCGCCCAGCGCCAGCACCCCGTGGTTGCGCAGCACCAGGATCTGTGGCACCGAGGGAGGACGTCACCGGGGCGAGGGGTATGACAGGGGTGGCTCTCACCCCCTCCAGAGAACGTCTCCCTTCGCCATCTCGTCCCCTCACCTTGCAGGTAGGGCCGAGGGATTTCTGGAGCTCAACCCGATCGGCTTCGTCCTCCACCTCCCCGCG
>NW_009694160.1:0-382 GCF_000703405.1 Apaloderma vittatum
CGCGTCTCCCTCCCTCTTCCTCCGTAAGGAAGATAACACTGGAAGTAATATCTTAACGCTTTCTGTTGGTGTGGTTATAGCTCGCCTGCTGTTCTCCCTTATGCCCCCCCGGCTGTGGTGCACCCCCTTCCCTTCCGGCATTGTAGAATCACGGGGTGGTTTGGGGTGGAAAAGACCTTACAGACCATCCTGTTCCCCTGCCCTGAGCAGGGACACCTCCCGCTAGAGCGGGTTGCTCAAAGATCCTTTTCCCGTGTTGGCAGCCTTGTATGTAGCATCAGGTGCCCCAAGTGTGTTATATCTGCCCCAGAGCAGCCGCACTTCTGCTTTCCCAACTTCCTTCCGCTGTGGCAGGGGGGGATCCTTTTGGGGGCCACTCCTC
>NW_009694160.1:413-2732 GCF_000703405.1 Apaloderma vittatum
TCCCGTTCCCATGTGCATTGTGATGATCCCCTCTATCACTGGGATGGGTTGCTAAAGGAGATGGTGGAGTCACCATCCCTGGACGTGGCTGGATGTGACACTTCAGGAGATGGTTTGGTGTTAGGGTGGTGTAGGGCTGTAGGTTGGACTTCGTGATCTTAAAGGTCCTTTCGAACCTTTATGATTCTGTGATTCTATGATTCACTCTCTGTGCCACAAACTCCTTCATTTTCTGTCAGTGACCTCTGCTCTCCTGAGCCCTCCGTGTTCATCTTGTGCTGCAGGATTAAATTGTTGGAGGTTTTTTGAACTTTTGCTGAGCTTGCCACCTTTTAGAGTTGTAACGTAGCTGCGATCTGCTGCATCGCAGGCGTTTTCCACAGGTCCGAATGCATATACCTTTGGCAGCCGTCATCGATATGTTCGGCAGGTTCTCTCAAATATAAGGATCTGTCAAATCTGTGGGATCAAGATCTGGCTGATGAGTCTATAAGCTTTCGCTGCTGACCGTTAATCAGTCTTGTGTGATCCTGCAGTTAATTACAAAGTTAAAGTTTACAGGTGAGGATATTGTAATCCAGGCCTATCAGAGACTAAATAATGAGCTTACAGGTGATTCCAAAGGTGGTAAATCTCTCATTACATTCAAATTTTCTATTCTGTTTATGTCAGAAGCATTATCAGTCGTTTCGTGTCGTATTGCTGATGTAATTACCTAGCTAGTTTTATATACATGTTTATATATGTGTGTGTGTGTGCATATATAAGTTTTTTGTAGTTGAGAGTCCTTGAAATAGTTACTTAGTAATACTCTGTCAAATGTGTGTAGTGTAAGAAAGATATTCCTTTACAGTGATGCAAAAAATAGTGACATTTAGGATGACGACCGGAATGTTATGTGTTTGTGCAGATAGTTTTTAAGGTCAGCAAAGACAGTAGTTCCTTTGTGTTTGATTTGAAAGTGTTGAGGCCTGTGTTGAATTTCTCCGTGAACCTCGAAATACCAGTATGGACTACAGCATAGCTTCTTCAGAGCCTGAAATGATTGATATTTAATGCTACAAACATAATTTTAGGAAGTTTCCGATATCCGTTAATGCTTGAACAGTATTCCTTACCTTTCAAACAGTTACACAACTACAGTAATAGTGTATAAAAGTATCTGCTGCTGGCCAGGAATAAGTTGTAAGTTTGAATTTTCTCTGACTTTGGAAAAAAGATTTATAAAAATACGGTGTACGAACATGCAAACTAGTAGCGAATAAGCCCTGGCCATAGGTTTGTTACATCACCTGACTTTTTTTCTTTTGTCTTTCAGTTTGAAATTGAAGAAAAATGTCACTTTACGATGACTTGGGAGTTGAGACCAGCGATTCTAAAACAGAAGGCTGGTCCAAAAATTTCAAACTACTACAGTCTCAGTTGCAGGTGAAGAAAGCAGCTCTCACACAAGCAAAGGTATAGTCCCTCTGTGTTTTTTTTTACTGTTGTTCAAATTTCTGTTGTGTGAAGCATTGGGGAAAGTTTATGACCTTAGAATACTGATTTGTGGTAATTTTGCTGAATTTTGTATATAAGTTTGGAGTGAGCAGCCTAGCAAAACTGAGGTGGGAGAAGGCAAGATGTGTTTCTTGAAGCCTGTTAGAGGGAGTCTGGCAAAATTAAACTTGAATAAAGAACTAATGTGTGCAGCAAACCTCTGGTCTTTCAGCTAGCAGAGCCAAAAGGCAATCCTCAAGTCTAAAGGTAATAAAATTAAGCTGCTTTTTTTTATTATTATTTTAAGAAAGGGTCATACTGTGATTGGTAGTTGGCAGTACTGGCTGTTGGTCATTCTTGGCATTTTGCATCAGTTCTTTATGTATTTGCATTGTTTTGTGCCTGTTACTGAAAAGGCTTTCGGTACTAAAGTGCAAATGATTGTGCATTAAAAATTTTGGCAGAAAGCATTTCCAGTGTATCTGAAAGGGTGAAAAAGCACCAGCTAATTCCTTGAGCTTAAACTGTGACAGGGCCATTTAATCTTTTTATTGCTGCAGTATTTCGCCCCCTTTCTTTAAGCAGTATTGATATTTTGGTTCAGGCAGAACACGTGTATTCTTTGTGGTGGGTAGGTTCTAGAGTCAGATTACTTAAAGAAGTAGTGGCATAGATATTGATTAATTAAGGAGGCACAGCATTTTTTTCGCTCAAATTACTCGTGATTTACACTGCTAAAATTGAGAGATTTACTTCATAATTAGAACAATGTGCCTGAAAGAAATCTAAACAGCTACTGTATTAGATATATTTGTTGTCTGTGTAACTGACATGCACTCT
>NW_009694161.1:0-320 GCF_000703405.1 Apaloderma vittatum
GCTCAGTTCGTGCAGCCGCAGGGCCAGCTGAGGCCGGTCCCCTGCCCGCTGTCAGCCGAGCCGGGGCAGGTGTCTTCGGAGACTTGTGCTGCCCCGTGTTTCGGCAGCCGGGGCACTGTTGCAGCGACCGGGCTCGTGGAACAGAAAACCTCATGAAATTTTGATTTGCCGGGGATAATGCGCCTCCGGCAGCAGAGGGCAGGTGGTGAGTCGAGAGTTTCCCGTCTGCAAAGTCTTAGCTGCTTTGAAGCAGGTGCTGTTAAACAGTTCCTTGCTGTGCACAGAGGAAGGATGGAGTGGATGAGTAGTGGCTGGGGGGC
>NW_009694161.1:351-24955 GCF_000703405.1 Apaloderma vittatum
ACTGAATTCCTTGAGTTTGAGACTGCAGGAGCTGTAAGAGGGGCATGAATGAGGATTACCTGCCCAGCTGAGTGCCATACAGTTGGCTGAGTGATTCAGGGTAGAAAATATACCAGTACTTAATGCATTATTTACTTTAATGTAACTTATGGAATACTGTGTTGTGTTAGAATAGTCCATAATATTTTTGTACTTGGAGCAAATACTTGGATCCCTCTCTGGTTATTTAATCGATTATGGACCCCATCTGTGATATTAGTGATTTGGTAATACTTGATTCTGCAGTACGTGTGCAACTTAACTTGTTTATCCCATATATACAGTAAAATACATTTTTATCTAAGGATCTTTCTTAATATAAGCATAAGGAAGCAAGCAGGAGAGGAAAAGAAAAAACCCAAACAGATGTCTTGCTGGGTATTCAGAGTAGAATAGTAATCTGAAAAATTTTGAGGGGACAGATTTTTAAATAAGGCTTTTAAAACATCAACCAAAGTTCTCTTTTTGTCTTCTTTCATGGTAGTCGAATAACATGTCGTGCTTATGCCTTGATCCTGTGACCTAAGATCACTTGATTGCTTTATTCATGGGAAGCTACAACTTGAAGCTGTTTCATTATTTATTTTTTTCATTTTAAGCTTCTTAGGTGCAGCAATTGAAGCTTCAGATGTCATTCACTATGCTTAGTTTCTGCTATACTAAATCTGGGTAATTCTTCAAGGCTGCAAGTCACTGAATACTTGGTGCTTCATGTCTTCTAAAAGATGCCTTAAAACCTTTGATTTGAGAATTAGATGCTCCTTTTTGATCAGAATGGTACGAGGAAGAAAAATCTAAAGATTAATGCTTACCTCCACGTCCTGTGTAGAGAGAGCTATGTAACTAAAAATAGTTTTGCCCTTGTACAGAGATTAAAGATACTACCACTACGTTGGACTGGGGGACTCCCTGAGTACTGACAACTCCCTGCATGTTTCCTCATAGGACGCTTTGCACTGGTTTAAGTAAAAGGTTAGTTTTGTGCATGTCAGCTAACAAGCCTTTGTGTTTTCAAGGGTCTTGGAAATTCTCAGAGGGAATATGACAGGCAGGTCGTACTCTACAGCATCCGCAATCAGTTACGATACCGGACTAACCTAGGTGAGTAAAGAAGCTACAGAACTTTTAATTGCTACGTGATTTTTCTGGATGGGAGCTTGTCTTCATAGCAAAACTGCAAGAAGTAGCCCTATTCAAAGGTTCTTCCTTCCCTGGAAGTGATAAAACATCAAGAAAAGTATCGACTTTTAAGTTTGTTTGGCAGCTTTTCTAGTGAAGCACTCTTTAAGATTGCTGATTTGACAAGTGAAACTGAATTCATGCTGTAGTTATGCTGCCCTTTTCCAAGAAATTAAGAGATGTTAAGAGAGGATTTGACTAATAAAATAAAGCCTGTCACCAGATGAGGTACAGACAGTGGCCCTGACTCACATGAGCTATTGGCTATGACTTGTTTACAGACTTTCAGTATATTTTGCATTGACTGCATCCATTTGTCTTCCCAAAGTTTCACTAATAATTTCACTAATAAGTTTCACTAATAGTTTCACTAATTAACAGATAATTTTCTGAAGCCTGCATGAGTTCTGTCTCAATGGGTCACTTTCTGATAACCTGTAAAAAAAAAAATCTGCTTTCTTCTAATGCCATCCCTAATTCTCTGAGAGTACTTGTATCCCGTGTAGAAATTCTTGGATATTCAATGCCCTGCACCACTCCTTTAGTTTTTACTTTTCTGTCAATTGCTACTACACTATTTTTAATCCTGTTATTGTAACACCTTTTTTTTAAAAAATTGAACATTATAGAACAGTGTAATTTTTTCTCTCTCCCTGTAGTTAAGCATGTCAAGAAAGATGAACGTAAATACTATGAGGATCTCTTAAAATACAGTCGAGATCATCTCATGTTGTACCCTTACCATTTGTCTGACATCATGGTAAAAGGTCTGAGGGTGACACCATTTTCCTATTACACGAGCATAATGGAGGTGAGTACAAAACGGTGGTGAGAATATGTTGTTTTCTGCCCTAGGGATGTTGGTAGTGGCCCTGTGATGAATACGAGGCACTGTCATGTGGTTTGTTTGGTAGGTTGTGCTAACAAGAGGAAATCGTATGGAAGGTTTCTAGAGAACTACTTGTAGCTGCAGTTTTTTTCCCTCTGCTCCCATCAGCCTTCCAAGAGCTGGACTTTGTCATGTGGAGCTGGAGTGGGGCTCACCCTGAGGCCAGCCTTTCTCTCCTGATGTTTGAGATTTATGGCTCTTCACTTCAAACTGTGAAAGAAATACCTCATTCTGTTAGATAACAAAGAGAATTATCATTAACACACACACACAAAAAGAAGCCAGCATATTTGAATTCTTTTTTGTTCTTTTTTGGAAAGGGCACTTAACCATATTAGAAGATTTTTCAAAAGCTTGAAGCAGATCCTTTTTTTCTGAGAACAAAGATGGCTCTGTTTTCTGTCAGCACTCTGGCAGCCTTTTATTTTCATTGGATATCAGAAGTGCTTTTCTTAATTTTGTATGTAGTGATTGCAGACATAATGGATTAATTGTGTTAGCTTATACTGTTATTACTGTTAGCTAATCTGTGTCCAGTTTTTTTTGTGACGACAGATATATTATTTTGTTTATTATTCTTTCAATTAGCATTTTTCTTTGTAGAGCTTACATTAAACAGAAGTCTCATGTATTTATTGTGTAATGATTAATCAATCAGTTGGCAAGTTTGATGAGCTAACTGACTTTAATAGATTTAATTTCATTTTGTTCTTTAAGAAAGAAAGGCAGGCAGATTTTAGAATATGCTTCTCTGAAACAATAACTTGCTTCTTGCAACTAAGGTGGGTTTTTTTGGGGTCTTTTTTTGGTCTTTTCAAGGATATAATGAACAGTGAAAAAAGCTACGATTCATTACCCAACTTCACCGCTGCTGACTGTGAGTATTACCTCGTTGCATTACTTCTTTCAGAGGGCTGGAAATAAGGAACTTCTGAGAATAGATTTGTGGGCATCTGTTTGCTTGAACATAAGCATGTGAATGAAAGTATAGAAGCATTTAAATAGTGATATTGTGGCTCCCTGTGCAGAGTTCTGTCTGGATGGTCAGCGCTGGAATTGGGCTGGTTTGAGCACAGGCAGGCGCATGCAAGCTCTCGTGCAGCTTCCATCCTTACTTACGTTGCGTTCCTGTTTGCCTGGACTTCTGGGTGGCCGGTTAGCTCAGTCAGTTGAGCGTGGCGCTAACGACGCTAAGGTCGTGGGTTCGTTTCCAGTTCAGTCCCCATGTGTTGCCTGATCTAGTCGAGAGGTGGCGTCGCTGGCGACAGGGAGGTTGGATTAAAATGATCTCTGAGGTCCCTTCCAGCCTAGGCCATTCTATGATTCTATGAAAGTCTTACTGGCTGTTGTGAGCAGGTGAGCTGCTGGTCCTTCCCTAGCATGTTTTTTGGGAGATGTCAGGCAGAAAGCTGTGGCGAGACGCGGAAAGGTTCTTGATGCTCCTGAGCATTAGCAGCAGTGTGGCTTCAGGGCTGATGTACCAGAAAAGAGAGAGAGAAGAGAATCTGGTATGTTACAACACTTCTGGATGTGCCTTATGTTTTATCCCGCTTGCGGTTAGACTGTTGTGAGTGTGCAGTGGGGAGATGAGGAAAGCAAAGATGTTGAACCTGGTGGGGGAGAACAGAGTAAGAGCCTGCTGATAAGTCTTGCAGGGCAAAATGTAAACTGCTGCCATATGGAGGGTGTTGATCAAACCTGACACAGAAGTTAGTTATAGCTAAAGACTTCCTTTCTCCCAGTTGGGATGAATTTATAAGGTTCTCTTTAAGGATAATACTTAGCCAGGTGTGGGGCAGCCTGCAGCTTTTGAAAACAGTTGGCTTTGTTTGTTTGTTAAAGGATATTGTCGGTTAACTCTACTAATTTGTCTTTGTATAATGTTCTCACTGGGGAATGAGATAAGGAGAACTTGTTTCCTTGGTGCTCTTGCAAGTTGTTGGAAATCTGAATTAGTTAGGAATAGGAAGAGAGGAAGGGCTTCCCTGGTTGTTTTTGTGTTTTGTTCTTTTGTTTGTTTCCCCTAAGCAGTTCTGGGTTTCCATCAGTGGCTATGGTACAGTCAAGTTAAACATCTTTATCAATATTTTCTTATTGAAAACTAATGTCAGACTAGAAGGTTGGAGTTAAAACTAAGTCTGAATGTAGGTTAAACCTAATGAGTAGTTTTCTGGTATCTCTTCATAGTTAGTGGTTGAAGGCTAAAGATTATAGAATTAAATTTTGATTCTGCTTAACTCAACTATATCTTAATCAACTTCCTTAGATTCTTATGTGGTCTTTCGTGCTCTAATTCTTAGTTTAGAATTCTAACCCAGTGTGTGATGTGGGCTTTGTTAGGAGAAGAAAAACTATTGACCAAAATTTGATACAACTTTAATCCTGTTAGTTTGAAGTATAGTTATTACCTGTTGATGTGAGTGTAGGAGAGAAAAGGGTTTAATTGTTCCCTGCTACTGTATGACTTGAGTCATATGGGATATATGTAATATTTTTTTTTACCTATACAGAGTGAATGAATGGGGATGGATTCTGTTTTTAAGTGCACATGGCTCTCTGTCAAATTCAATTAGAAACAAATTTAGCTCCCGTAACTGTCCTTTTGTTTTGGGAAGAAAGAGTGACTAAAAATATTTGTATAGAAGTAGGTATGATTCCTTGAAGAATGTTTTATGTATCTTCATCTTAAACTGATCTTAAGAGAAACAAAACCTTGTTTATTTTTCAGGTCTAAGACTTCTTGGTATAGGAAGAAACCAGTATATAGATCTAATGAACCAATGTAGGTCTTCAAAAGTAAGTTTGTCTTCAGATTTCCCTTCCCTTTCCTTTCGCCTCCCTTTTGTATCAGTTCATAGGAAATGGAGGATAGAATAAGTTCATAAGACTAGTTAGTTTATTAGTGTGGCTAGTTGAGTGTGACACAGTGTATTGCTGATTATATTGTGATTTCTGAAGTTAATAAAAAGCTTTTTAATTTAGAATCAAAGTATACTAGAGAAAAAGATTCAGTTCTAGGCAAGTTTTTTTTGTTGTTGTTGGTTTTTTTCCCCCCAAACTTGTATTTTCAAATAATTTACATTGGAAAACTGTCTCCTGATCAGTATAAACATGGAGTAACAATACTGTCTGGAAGAATTATTCCATGTTTCTATAGGTGAAGGGGACATGAGAGTTGATTCAGTGATGAGTCTGAGCAGATGTCCTTGCATGTGAATGGCACATGTGGAAAACATTGTACTGACTGGTGACAGGAGTAGGACGTTTAGTTTGCAACAGTTTCTTTTTTGCTTCAGGAAAATCCCAAGTGCTTCCCAATGCTACTTCAACCAAAAGTGTGGTTTCCAAAATATGAATCTGATAGAGTGAACCGAAAATAATGGCTATACAATGGAAGAGAAGCTGTTTAAGTCCATAGATAAACATTACCCTCCAGTTTTTCTTTCTTGGACTTATATTCATGGTACTTTTTTTTTTTGTGCACCATTCTCCTTGAGAATGTGGGATTCTTTGTCTTTTAAAGTAAATAACAAGTGTTCCTAATATGTATTTTGGTTTTGTGGTTTTTTTTTTTTTTTTTAATCATTGAACTTCTTTAAAATACCCCATTTGCCTACTTTGTTTGCTGTGCTTTTTTACCTGTTCACATTAGAAAATGTTGTTAATAATTTAAACACAGGGTGATGTTTAATTAGTTACACATACCATATCGATGAAAGTAGGGGTTTATGGAAAGACTTAACAGTATCAGATATGTAATATTTTTTTTCCTTCCCATTTTCATGTGATTTTAGAGAGGAAAGACACTTTTACTAAATAACAAGACTAATAGTATGTGTGTATGTCCAGACTGTGAATATAATGTACTTAAAAGTAGATGTTTATAAAAATCAGTATATAAAGGTAAATGACTGACTGCACACATGAAGTCCTCTTTATTACTATCTCAAATGGACTGTACCACTGCAGAAATTTTTCAGAAGGAAAACTGCTCATGATCTGTTACCTGTGAAACCTGTGGAGATTACTATAGAAGCGTGGTGGGTCGTGCAGTCTGGCTACATCACTGAGGATGACATCAAGGTATTTAAGTATGGATTACATCTCTCATTTTGGTCGAATGCTGATAGTCCCTGAAAACAGGGGCTTTGTTGCAAGTTGATAACAACTCTTCTGTGGAAACAGAGATTGGAACTAATGGAAATTGTAATGTTTTCTTTGTTGACATATTCTGCCGTTTCTCTCCTTTGTACTTTCTCCACTCTGTACAATGCAGAGGTGGTTTTGTGTCAGCCGGTGTGAGATAACTACTGTGTGTGAACACCTGCTTTGTAGGGAACAAGCAACAAAATTGATTTTCCTAAATTTTCCTAAATTTTGTATTTAAGCACTGGCAGCTCAGTTTTCACTGAATCCTCAGTATAATGGAAAACAGAATGTTAGTGGACTTTATTTGAAACATATTTTTATTGTTTCTGCTCCTCGTGTCTCCTTAGGGTTTTTTTCCTGTTTACATATGAGAACTTGTGAGCTGCCTTAATGTTTCATCTTCATTCTACTTTCATTCTCACAGTTTCTTTTTACAGTCAGCTAGTCATTTGATCTGGATTTAATTCCTTCTCTGTAAGTCTTTTGTTTATATTGGAACATATCTAAAACAGTGATGGAATCTTTTTGTGGCTGCTATTTGGAATTTCTTAGGCAGTGGCTGCTTATATTCTGATATCCCATCAACCCAAAGTAGTTAACCTAGAGCACATTACTCTGATACTGTAATGGAGCTGTGTCTAGAACGGTTCCAGTTGTGTGGCTGAACATTCAGTTTGGAAGTTTTAAAGTGCAAACCTGTTATACCATGGACTTCACTGGTCAAATACCTCTATGATTAAGTACTGTTCGTAGAGCGTGCATAATTTTGTGTGGGAACAGGAGTAAAAAAATTTAAGAAACTGCAGTGAATTCTTCTGTGCAAATGTCCTGATTAAATGCATGGGTTACTTCCTATCTTCTTATAATATATGACTGATTTGAGGCTGAAATATTTGAGATTTTTTTCAATGGTTTTAAGTTGCATGGACTTATTTCTACAGAAGACTAACTCATTTTCTTTTACCTAGATTTGTACGACATCGGAGAAATCTGCTATTGATAAGATAATTGATTCAGGGCCTCAGCTTGCTGGTTCATTAGACTTCAATGTAGTTCACAGTAAGTTTTTAATGAACATTCCTTTTTTGTCTGCAGATCTTGCTTAGTAAATTCTGAGACTCGTGTCTGAAAACCAGGAATAAATGGGGGTGTAGATAGCTGAAGCCTAAGAGGAGGTAGAGGAAAATACTCAAGAGCTTGTGCAGCCTGCAGTCTAAATCTTATAAATGGTTTCAGGGTGAGGTATTAACAGCTGTTGCTCTGTTGTTGTATGATTCAACAAATTCTTTCATTAGAAACTGTCAATAAAGGTTGTGGGGGCAGGGGATGTAGATGAGGACAAGAATAAGTAAAATTAAGAATGTCAGAGTTGGTAATCCTGGATGTTAAAGTTTGTCAAGGATGGGGAGTTTTTGTCATTTTGTTTGAACTTCCTAAAAATGGGGCTAAAAGGTCTGAAACTATTTCTGAAAAGTGGTGTGTGTGTGTGTGTGTGTGTGTCCTTTCAGTATCTCTAGTATTAAATATAGACAAATTATATTAGGCAAGGGAGTACAAATTCACTGTCAAACTCCTTGAGAAGTCTGTCTGTAAATGCTTAGTTGCTACAAGCAATGAAACCTGTGTGCTGCAGTTTTCCTAAGAAACTGAGGCAAATGTTCACTGCCTGTTACTGAAGCAGAACAAAACATTAAAAAAACCTAAAAACAACAGTGAGGCAGGTGAAATTCAAGCTCTGGAGTGGATCTGAAACAGTATGGGCCTTAAGAAAATTTGAATTTTGAAAATTCCTCAGGATCTTTCTGTATGCATAGCCTAGTGTTGCTTGTGGAGAGGTTTACAGCTTAAGTTTAGTAGGTTTGGAAGGATGTAATGTACCTTTCTACCTCAACCCATGGGTAGAAAAAGAATGTACAGACGGTTAATGTAAACGACTGCCAGTGGGATGGGATTTTGTGAGGATAGAGGACAGCTTAGTCCAAACTATGATGCGATGGATGCATTTCAGGTACAGTAAGGTGGTATCAGCTCTGAGAGCAGAATCTGAAGGAGAAACAGTAAAAGCACCCTTAGCCTGCTGATGGCTTCTAATGTCATCCTGATTTGTGAAAGCTGGTTTGTTGATACGTATCAGTTTGCGCCGCTGAGTATGTGTCACTGCCTGTGCTGAACAGTACTTGTATCAGCATGAATTCAGGTTAGTTGTGGGTTTAATGCAAGCATTTAAGATCTTACTGAGGGTAGTAATTTTACTAGATATACTGCAGATCTATACACATGTGCTATAGCTGGGCTGAGCTCTGTGTGTTTATGAAACATCCTGACAATTCTATGTCAAGTTATTAATAACACTTCACCTGAGGGTTGTTGGTGCACTTCCTCCCTGCTGTAATGAATATGGAGTGATCTTGGGTAACACCAAAGGAACCATTGACAGTTTATCAGGCTTGTTTTATACTTTGTAATTTAGCTTGGTTCTTTACTACTAGAGTATAGCTGTTAAAAACCTTAGACTCTAAAGATAACCGTGCCGAAATGTTTTGCCCTACCTTAAAGTCTTCTCCCTGGCTGATCTACTCTGTAGAATGCAGTTGAACTTCTTAGTGCTGAAATAGATCTTGTGTGGGGAAAAAGGCATTTAAAAATCCACTGTATTGTTGTCCCTGTTGTATGCAATGTCTGTCTGTATCTGCTGCAGCTTTGCTGGTGGGTTGTGCTTGAAGTGCCCCAGAATTTATTTCTGCAGTTGTATAAAAAAGCATTTCTGTGAAGATGTGTGGGAAGGACATGTGAGGACCACCAGCACTGATGTGATTTAGTTTGTATCCTTGCTACAAAGCGTGCAAGTTCCAGCCTGAGTTAGGGGAGAACCAAAATGTAGCCAGTATCTTCAGCTGATCTAATGCAGGGTAAAAAACCCCACTTCTTTACAGTGTTGAGGGTGAAAACTAAGTTAACAAGCAGAAACACACACATCTTTATCAAATGTAGCTGCTTCAATCTGTGGTCATTCTACTGTGCTGTCCTGAAAGTACTTGTAGAGCTCCAAATGTAGTGCATCAGCCTGCAAGTCTGATTTAGGGGGATGCTACTTTAATATTAGTTGTGTGATTCGTGCATTGCAAAGTAATATTCTACTGTGGAGGCTACTAGGAAAAATAATTTTAAATTCTGAATTGGCTGGTGGGGAAGTCTACTTTGTATCATTAGTACTCTGGAAAATGCCTTTCATCTAAAATGATGTGCTTTTATTTACAAAGGTTTATATAACAAAGGATTTATTTACCTTGATGTACCAATATCAGATGACAGCTGTATAGCAGGTAAGTAAATAATGGCATTCGACCTGTGTTTTCTTGGTTTCATTGCAATTATCCTGTAGTTCTCTGTCTTGGAAGCTGCTTGTCTATGTGTGTGAGTTTGCTGAAACAAAACAGTTGAGCTATGAAAATTCTTCCTGCCTGAATGTTTTCAACCCTATTAAAATAATGTTTTTGTTGTATATAGGATTTATTTCAACTTGAGTTCTTGGGTTGTTTTGTATACATACTTAGGTAAGATGATATTCTTTTAGAGAGGCATGGCATGAATATCCTGCTGTATGTCTGTAATGAAAAGGAAGACTAGCACAGAGAAATGTAGTTGCCTTAGCAAAAGGATGTGGGATTTTGACTTCTAGACAGATGCAACTTTTTTTATAGGTATCAGTTCCATCCTTCATGGTCTTGTTACCTCAATTCTAGTCATGCACTGTGTCTGGGGACTGTGTAGGAGCTTAAACTGGCACAGCATATGGCTGCCCTTTGAACAACTCATTATGCTGTGATAGGTCTCGGGGGTTTCTGAATTCAGTGTAATCTGCAAAGACATGAATTGTTTGGAACCTGATCATGCAGAAGTACCTGTCAGTAGCGATCAGTTAAGTGAAAGTCCTCTAAATGAAGAGACATCCTGCTTAGGTAATAGCTTTGGGAGTCTCCGCTCTGGAGTGTGTAGATGAGGTGGGATTTTTTTTGTATCTCACTCTAATCAGAGCCGTGATTTAATCTCCACCCACATTAGAAAATAATTTTATGGCTGGATGACTGGAAATTATCTGTTGTGGATCATCTGGGGACTGCAAGGCTATGATGTGAGACACACCCTTTATTTTTTCTTAAGGAGTGGGCAAATTTTAAATATAATGTATACTGTCTTTAGGCTTTTATTCTTTGTGACTGGGAAATCTCAAAAATACAGGTACCATGAAAACTAAATACGAGTAGTTTTATTTATTATGCAGCTTAACGAAGTTATCAAGTTGTAATTTTGCAAGCAATTCTCCTTTTTAGTGCCACCACTTGAAGGTTTTGTGATGAACAGAGTGCAAGGTGATTACTTTGAAACACTCCTGTACAAGATATTTGTTTCAATAGATGAGCATACTAATGTGGCAGAGGTAAGTAAAGCTTACCCCCTGTCAGGGAGATAGGAATGCTTGAAAGGGCCCAAAGCATACTGCTGAAAATATTTAAGGCAGAGATATGTGTTCATACCAAGAGATTTTATTTAGTGGTGTCACCAGGCTTAACATTCAATCTCTTTCTTTTATCCTGAATGTAACTTTTATAGTGCTTCAATTCAGTGAAACAATTCCATCTGCTAGAATGAATTTATACAGAGGTGTCTAATGTAGACTATTTTATATAGGAATCTGTTTTGCTAGAGTGAAATAACAAACCAAAGTAATTTTTATCTTTGGCGGTGAAAACATGCAGGATGTTGGCTTAAAGTAGGAGTGTAACTTTTGCCTTAGTATGATTTTAATATGAGAAGTATGCTTTCGTAAGGACTTATTCTCAACACTTGCTGAATAATTACCTGAAAAGTACACGTATAAATATATCCAAGATTTGTTTTCCTCTTTCTGTGTCTTCTGATATACACTATTAACTTAGAAATGATACACGTGATTTAACCTAGACATCGCACAGTGGAAGAAAACCTCGTACTTTTTACATGCTTTCAAACAGGACAATTATGAGACTTTGTCCCCTTTTTTCATCACTTTTGATGAAGATAGAATTACATCTACCACTACAGGCTGAGTTTAAAAAAAGAGAAAACCAACAAAAGGATGCTGAAGCTCACAAATGGTGAATTACCCTCCATTGTTAATACTGTATTGATGATTATTCTTTTTTTTTTTTTTCCGTCCTAGCTTGCAAATGTCCTAGAGATTGACTTGTCTCTAGTAAAGGTATGTGTGTACAATGCTTCTGTTGAACTGGATGTGGAAAGTTCACTGTCTTGCGACCTGGTTTCCCGCAGCAGTTGCTTATTTACGTGTATGTGTGTTTCTTCAGAATGCTGTGTCCATGTATTGCCGGTTAGGCTTTGCTCATAAAAAAGGCCAAGTAATAAACCTGGATAATCTTCATCCATCATGGAAGAATGTTCCTTCAATAAACAGACTGAAGTAAGTGTCTTCATTCTTTCATGAGACTTGTTTTTCGCTTTGAAGAAAACACTTAGAACCAAAATCTGGTTGTAAAGCCATTGGTTGCTTTCTTGGACTTCTGCAACAGTGAATCTCACTTTGCTTTCGAATGTGTATAATGACAAGAATACTTGATCCTCTTTTTAATCAGAGAATAAGGGCTGGTAATTTAGCCTGTAAATTGAATGTACTGCTTTTGTTGCTGTTACTTAGTGCTGACTTTTTGACCTTTAAATGCCTAGTTGCTCACTTTTGAAGCAGACAAGCATACATTTTCTTTCGACTCCTGGGGCCAGAAATAACAGCTGTTACTGTGCTAGTACAGACACAATGTCTCTTGGCACTGCTATGAGTAGATACATACAAAAAGCTTGCTTGCTGTCAGGTACCATTGCAGTTCCGTCGCTGAAACTCTCACCCCTTTGTATATCTGTATCAAGTCCTGGGAAAGTGATGTTAATACCAGTCAACCAATGGATTCTCCAAGTTGAAATGCCAAGTTACATTAATTAAGATTTGTCAGGCACTTCTAGTTCAATCTCCATTAAGCTATTTAAAATGAACGCTGTGCCTGTATTTTCTTTAATGCTAATTCAGACTGTGAAAACAAAATGAATTTTTTGGGTTTTTGTTGTTTTTTTTTTCCTATTGGATTCTTCAGTGATGGTGGTTTGGTGTGTTTTTTTTTTTATCTCTTTTTCAAAATCTGATATTTTCAAACCCTTGGATAAACTTTTCTGCTGAAGCTAAAGCAGGACTCTGAGAGACATCAAGCTTGACTGGTGAAAGGCATTTATTGGGTACGCATATGCATAGACTATTAGCACTGGAAGGCAGAGATTCTTCTCTGGTGCTACAGTGACCGATAGATGTGGGTTTTAATTCACATTAATAGGAGTACTTTGGACCCTCAAAAGATGCTGCTTTCATGGGACAGTGGGGAAAACAGAAGTCCTATACAGGAAGCTGGGTCATCAGCCACAGATACAGATACCAACAGTCAAGATGATCCAGGTTAGCACAAACAGTAAATTATAATACCTTAGGATCAATTATTTTTATATTTCTAGAGTGCCATAGGCTGTAAAGGGGCCTAGAAACAAGTAAAATACAGATTGTGTAGATCCTTTTTTATTTCACATGGAATATACAGTGGGGGAGATGATCTACTTCTTGGTTTAAAATTCAATAGTCAGACAGCTTTTTTCTGAAGGTGAGGCTGATATGTATTATAGATACAGTTGATGCAAGGCACCAAATCTGAACTAAGTCAATCAGCATGTTATAGAGTCATAGAATCTTTACAGTTGAAAAGACCTTTGCAGTTACTGAGTCCAACCATTAACCTAGCAGTGCCAGGTCCACCACTAAGTCATGTCCCAGAGCACCTCATCTACACATCTTTTAAATACTTCCAGGGCTGGTGACTCTGCTACTTCCTGGGCAACTTGTTTCAATGCTTGACAACATTTTTTCAGTAAGTTTCTCTTAATATCTAATCTAAGCTACCTGCGGCACAACTTGGACAATTTCCTTTTGTCCTATTGCTTGTTACTTGAGAGAAGAGTTTGACCCTCACCTCAGTACAGCTTCATTTCAGGTAATTGAAGAGAATGTTAAGGTCTCCCCTGAGCCTCCTTTTCCCCAAGGTAAACAACTCTAGTTCCCTCAGCTGTTCTTCATAAGACTTGTGCTCTAGACCCTTCACCATCTTTGTTGCCCTTCTTTGGACATGCTCCAGCACCACAATGTCCTTCTTGTAGTGAGGGACCCAAAACTCAACGCAGAGTTTGAGATGTGGCCTTACTAGTGCTGAGTACAGGGAGACAATCGCTTCTCTATTCTTGCTGGTCGCACTCTTTCTGATAGTTGGCCTTCTTGGCCACCTGGACACGCTGCTGGCTCATGTTCAGTCAGCTGTCCACCAACACCCCCGAGGTTATTTTCTGCCAGGCAGCTCTCCAGCCACTCTTCCCCAAGACTGTAGCACTGCCTTGGGTCGTTTTGACCCAAGTGCAGGACCTGGCATTTGGCCTTGTTGAACCTCATACAACTGGCCTGGGCCCATCAATCCAGCCTGTCCAGGTCCCTCTGTGTTTCTGCCCAACTTGGTGTTGTCCACAAAGGAGGATGCACTCAGCCCACTTATCCAGATCACTGATAAAGATATTAAACAGAACTGGCCCCAGGACTGATCGCTGGGGAACACTGCTCGTGACTGGCCACCAACTGGATTTAACTCCATTCACCACCACTCTTTGGCTCTGGCCATCCAGCCCGAGTGAAGTGTATGCCCATCCAAGTCATGAGCAGCCAGTTTCTCCAGGAGAATGCTGTGGGAAGCGATGCCAAAGGCTTTACTAAAGTCCAGGTAGACAATATGTGCAGCCTTTCTCTCATCCACTGAGCAAGTCACCTTCTCATAGAAGGAGATCAAGTTTGTCAAGCAGGATCTGCCTTTCATAAAACCCTGCTGGCTGTGCCTGGTGACCTGTTTGTCCTGTCTGTGTCTTGTGGTGACACTCAAGCTGATCTGCTCCATAACCTTTCACAGCACTGAGGTCAGACTGGCAGACCTGTAGCTCCCCACATCCTCCTTCTGGCTCTTCTTGTAGATGGGCATCGCATTTGGTAACCTCCAGTCCACTGGGACCTCCATGGTTAGCCAGAACTGCTGGTAAAGGATGGAAGATGATTTGATGAGTGCTTCTGCTGGCTCCCTTGGTACCCTTGGATGGATCCCATCTGGCCCCATAGACGTGTATACATTGAAGTGGAGCAGCAGGTCATTAACCATTTCCTCTTGGATTATGGGAGCTTCATTCTATTCCTTGTCTTCTGGCTTGGAGGACTGGGTACCTGAAGAACACCTGATCTTAGAATTGAAGACCAAAGCAGAGAAGGCATTAAGTACCTTAGCTGTTTCCTCATCCTTTGTCACTGTGTTTCCCCCTACATCCAATAAAGGATGGAGATTCTCCTTAGCCCTCCTTTTGTTGCTAATGTATAGAAACATTTTTAATTGTCTTCTATAGCAGTGGCCAATTTAAATTCTATCTGTGCTTTATGCCTTCTAATTTTCTTCCTGCATAACCTCACATAACATCCTTGTATGTAACATCGTAACATACTTGTAATCTGAGAGTTGCCTGTCCCTTCTTCCAAAGGTTGTAAACTCTTTTTTTTTTTTTTTTTTTTTTCCCCTTTTCCCTGAGATCCAGCAAAAGCTCCCTGTTTAGCCAGGCCAGTGGTCTTCCCTGCTGGCTCATCTACTGCTGTGTGGAGACAGCTTGATCCTGCACCTTAAAGATCTCTTTGAAGAATGTCCAGCCTTCCTGGACTCCTTTGTCCTTCAGGAATGCTTCTCAAGGGACTTGTCAGCCTGGCTCCTCAATAAGTTAAAGTCTGCCCTCTGGAAGTTTAAGGCAGCAGTTCTGCTACCCCCTCTTCTTAACTTTTCGGAGAACTGAGAACTCTATCATTTTGTGTCCTCTATGCCAAAGATGGCCTCCAGCTGTCCCATCACTCACAAGATCTTCTCTGTTCACAGACATCAGGTCCAGCCGAGTGCCTGCCCTGGTTGGCTCACTCACCAGCTGTGTGAGGAACTTCTCTTCCACATGCTCCAGGAACCTCTTGGACTGTTTCCTCTCTACTGTGTTGTATTTCCTGCAGACATCTGCAAGTTTGAAGTCTCCTGTGAGAATGAGGGCTAGAAATTGAGAGATTCCCCTCACCTACTTGTAGAATATTTCATCGGCCTCTTCATCCCGGTTGGGCAGTCTGTAACAAACACCTACCATGCCTTGTTGGCCTTCCCCCTGATTCTTACCCATAAACACTCAACTCTGTTGTCACCGTCATTAATCTCTAGATAGTCATGACACTCCCCAGCATACAGGGCTATCCCACTGCCTGCCCTTACTCCTCTGTCACTTCCGAAGAGTTTCTGGCCATCCAGTGCAGCACCCCGGTTGTGTGAGTCATCCCACCGTGTTTCCGTAATGACAACTATGCCCTAGTTTTCTTGTTGGATGGTGGCTTCCAGCTCCTGTTTGTTGCCTGTGCTGTGTGCATTGGTGGAGATGCGCTTCAGATAGGTTATTAATCCTGCCACCTTTTGGGGGGCAGAAGTCCTCACCCCTACATGACCATTCTCCGGCATTTCTGTGATTTCTGACAGACTGACCCTTTCATCTGTACTGCCACGTGTCTCTCCATCTTCTGCCTCCATTGACACAGCAGACTGAAGGACCTTGGTAGAACACCATCCCTCAAACACTGGTGTGCCTCTCCTAGGCTTATCTTCATCAAGCTTGATTTTATCCCTTCTGCCTTCAGGTCTAGTTTAAAGCTCTTTCAAATAAATCGTGATAACTCTTGTGCAAAGATCCTTTTCCCCTTCTGCTACATTCTTACTCTGTCTCTTGCAAACAGCCCTGATGTTATATAAACTGACCCATGATCAAAAACCCCAAAATTCTGCTGGTGACACCAGGCTTGGAGCCAGGTATTGATTTGTTGGCTCTTCCTGTTACTTACCTTGTCTTTCCCTGTAACTGGAGGGATAGAGGAGAGCGCTGCTTGTGCTCCTGATTCCTTGTCCCAATGTCCTGAAGTCTCCCTTGATTGCCCTTGAATTTCTGGTTGCAATTTCGTCACTGCTCACCTAAAAAATAAAAAATGGATAGTAATTCAAGGGCTATACTACAGTAGTGAGTTTGTGCTTCGTGTCTTTAACCCGTGCCCCAAGGAGGCAGCAACTTCATTAAGAAGTGGGCTTGGCCTTTCTGTTCCATTCGGAAGGGAGCTTCCTGTGACAATATCCCATCTTTTTGACTTTGTGGAAGCAGTTTTGATGCCCGACTTAATCTTGCCAACACCTCCAAGCAGGGTGAGCCATCATCCTTATCTTTTAGCCTCACTCACAGAGCCTCATGTCTGTTATGCGAGGACGTCTGGGAGGATGGGGTAGTTGCAGAGGAGACTTATCTTCTGTGCTGGGCAGGAATTTGCTGCTGTTGTCCCCTGTCCTTTGGGTCACTGTGTTCAGCCAGGTGGGGAGAGGACAGGGAATCCCCCGTGCCATGTGCGCTGTCTCCCTGTTGGGCCTGTCCCAAGGAAGTGTTTAGCAGTGACAAGGGAATGCTGCTCTACTCAGTATGGCAATAACAAACATTTTTCAGTTTCTTCTTCCTTTTTTAAATAGAGTTGACTTAGCTTGATGATTTCATTTTTAAATAAAACAAAACATGATCATGTATTTTCTTTTTGTTCTCTATTAGCTGAAACAGCCAGCGTGAGCAGCCTGAATCTGTCTGGTGGACACACAAAGCGTATTGCCTTCCTGTTTGATTCTACTCTCACTGCCTTTTTAATGATGGGAAATCTTTCACCAGTATGTCAAAATCGTTCAATATATTATTCCAAGAATAAATACCTAGAGTAATATTTATTTATTCCATAAAAAAATATAAACTTCGACTTTGATATAATAAAACTATAATTATTTTTAAAAACCTCAAAACTTCTGTAGGTGATATTTCTAGGTTGCTTCTAACTCTGAATATTCTGTGATTCTTTGTGGTTAAGAAATGTTTTTGCTTAATAGGACTTACTTGGCCATTCTGTTCTCGAAGAATTTAAGACAGTTTTGTTTTGTTGTTGCAGAACTTGAAAAGTCATGCGGTCACTATGTTTGAAGTTGGGAAACTGTCAGATGAGAGTCTTGACAGCTTCTTGGTGGAGCTGGAAAAGGTAATCTGTTACATATTTGACCAAAGACTTCACTTGAAGGTTACAGGAGCTAAAATCTCCTGGTATTTTCATTACTTAAAACTTCTTATTTAGCAATACAGTGGTAAGAACAAGCACCTTATCATGCCAGACCTAAGTGGTTCAATTAAAATGTTTCTTATTCACAGCATTTATACCTCTAGCGACTTACAGGGACACGTGGTGTGTGGTGAGTCTGGTGAGCGCGGTGAGATCGTGAACTACATTTGCTTGAGTGTGTGTTCACAGCCCTGCGTTAGAGCTTGGTCAAAGGAAATCACTTTCCTTTTATTAAGGTGTTAATACTTCTAAAAGTCATATGAAAATTTGACCATTATGTGCTGGAATGTTTAATCTATTAACTTTTTAAGGGTAATTCTGGAAAGAGAACTGTAGAACTATGTAGGAGGACTGCTGCTAATTGCTGTGTCATTTTTATGCCAGTCAGGATGACTGGACATTTAAGTCCTTTTACCTAAAGACTGACTTGTAGTTCTGATTTACAGATGACGTTGTCTTTGTGTACTTTTTGACGATTTGACTGGCATAGTTTGACTAATACGGCCAAGATTAAGTTTTCATTTAATGATTGCTGTAGATCACCTTTTCACGTAAGCTGCAGGGTCGTTACTCATGACAAAGTTTTAAAATGCTAATTTGTTCATCTTTCCTTTTGTGTAATTGATGCTTGTGGGAATAAGCTGCCACTTGTGGGCACTTGTTTGTTTCTTGTTCAGGTTCAAAGCACAGGTGAAGGGGAAGCACAGCGGTACTTCGATCATGCACTTACCCTGAGGAACACAATACTGTTTTTGCGACATAATAAAGACTTGGGGGCACAAGCTGTACAGTCTGATCAACCAAACAATGGTACTGTGAATGCTTTTGAGGAAATCCGTCTAAGTTTGTTTACTTACCTGCCGTGGACTCTGCTTTCTGATTAAACCGCTATTTCAGAAAGCAATCTGTATCCTACTTGTTTGAAAATATTTTAAAGCCAAAATGTCACTATTTTTATCGTCCTTGGAGCCTGTCTTACTGGGTTTGCCTTTTGAATGACAGATTTGGTTGCCAAGGCTCAGACATAATGTTCAAAGCAACAGATAAAAGGATAATGATGCCAAGGCAAAGCCGAACTTGAAGAAGAGATCTGTTTCAAACGTGCTTCTGAATGCCATAATAAAGGAGTCATTGTTTATTCAGATTTGTTGTGTCAAAGAAATATTTTTCAAGTCATAAAAGGGAGAGTATTCTTCTAATGGGGGGAGATTTTTATTTTCTTTAGAAAAAAAAATTATAACTTCCTTAGTATCTCTCTAGTACTTTTCCTGGGATCAGTTAGCTGGCGAGGAGCAAGCTGTAGTCCTGTGGTACACAAGGACATATATGACGAGAGTTGCTAAAATTGTGTATAAATTTATTAGAATTCACCACAACAATTTAAAACTTAGTTGTGAAAAATATTTTATTCATGACTTCACTGGGGAGAATGGAAAAGGTGAAATCACATTTTGGGTTGTATGTTCCATCATAAGTGATGATATCAAGAATCTTACTTTTTTCAACATAGGGTTTCCCTTGGACCTCTTACGATGTGAGAGTTTGCTCGGCTTGGATCCAGCTACCTGCAGCAGAGTTCTCAACAAAAACTATACTCTGCTCGTTTCCATGGCACCACTCACCAATGAAATTCGACCTATTAGCAGCTGTACACCCCAGGTGAAAAAACACTGGGGATTTTCTCCCCCCAGTATCTAGTAATATCTTCTTAATAACTTGGCTTTAGATACAACTGTCTGATGTCCCTTCTAAAGTGATTCAGTTATTGGCATGTAGAATGGTATTGCAATTAATATAAAAAAACATGCTTAGTGGGGAAAAACCTAATTACTTAGCAAATTGTTTAACTTATTAACAATTTGTTTGTTCAAGTAGAGTCAATGACAGATATTTTGTTCTTGAATTTCTATTCATAGGAAATACCTTACTGTCACCTTTCTGTAGGGAGTCTTGCAATACAGGACTAAGTACCTAGAAAAGCGTCGATAGCAGAGTAATGTTTGAACTCCTGTGCTGCAGGACTAGATTTATATTTCTTTGAAATTGTTGATTCTTCAATATCTGTACATGTAACGTTTGCAATACTAAGTTCTTCCTAATTTCTTGAATAATCTCACTTCAGCATATTGGACCTGCAATACCAGAAGTCAGTTCAGTTTGGTTCAAACTGTATATTTATCATATAACTGGACAAGGACCGCCCTCTCTGTTGCTCTCTAAAGGAACACGTCTTCGAAAACTTCCAGATATTTTTCAGGTAGTGTATGCAGGGATTTATTCTCCCTCCCTTCTCCAAAGATTTCAAAGATCTGCTGTAAGCTGCTTAGGGGGGTAACAGTTGAAGTCAGAGATACAGTTTGTTGCAGACAGTGTACCTTTCCTAGAAGCAAGTTTTATGCAGCATCTTGATTTGTTTTCTTTCTAGGTTCTGAAAAACGAATGCTGCTTATGTCTCTGTTGTCACATGTCTCCAATGCGTTTCAATTTGAGTGTGAAATGTGATATTGTGAATTTAAATTTGTAAGCCCATCTCTAAAGTGCGTTACAAAGATGTAGAATCATAGAATGGCCTAGGCTGGAAGGGACCTTAGAGATCATCTAGTCCAACCTCCCTGTCATGGGCAGTGATGCCACCTCTCGACTAGACCAAACAACACATGGGGACCAAGCGGGAATCAAACCCGCGACCTTGGTGTTGGCCGTTGTTGCCAGCACTGCGCTCAAACCACTGAGCTAACCGGCCCCCTAGAAGAGCTGTATCAAAAGATAGAGACCTAGTATATTGTGCCTTGTCCAGTGTCATACAAGAAAGGACACCTCTACATATAACTTTGACTGGTTTAGAAGATAGTAAAGCTGGTCACTTCCAGTTTGACCACTATAGAAATCTGTCACAGAGACTTTTAAAGTTCTAAGCTGTAATTTTCCCTGCAGTTTAAATAAGCAAATAAAATTTGCAATAGGTTGGACTAAACCTCTTCTTAGCCTAGTAGCCTTTCTCTAGCGGTGGATGAGAGTACGAAGAATAGGCACGATACATAATATTTCCTCTTGCGACTGTTTCAGCCTTCAGCATGTTTTGTTCTGGAACTTCCCAAGCTGTTCGTGATTTTGTGGTTGTGACTGGGATTCTTGTCTCTAGTGATCGGTTGCTCTCACAAATACCTTCAAGCCTTGAACCCACCTAACTTTGTAGCATTCATACAGTAATTTGGCAAGGAGTCCCACAAAACAGGGCAGGTGATCTTGTGCCTGAAAGACTTCAGATGCTGCCTCCTCTGATTCTGCCACTGAGGTGCTAGTAAGGACAATGTGCCACAGAGGAATGCTTTTAGGTGTTCTAGTTGTATACTGGGCACACCTAGGTGGAAGTGGCCATAGAAACTTCTAAACTTGCCTGAACCGAAAATCATCGTATCTGTTGACTTTACTAAGGCTCTGCGGCATTTCAAATTAGTGTTTGAGTCTTGCTGCTCGCAATGGTATTTGTAAAATACTATTGGTCAAATTTATAATTGCGGGGAGGCCTCTACAGTTTTCATCTCGTTATTCTGAGTACTCGGGCAGATGAATGTATTAGAATGGTTTGGAGACATTCCGAGAGGGATATGCATTCCTTGGTGTACCTCCATCAGTAGTCATCTCTGGATCTAGGATCTGCAGATGTATTTTTTTGTTCCTCAAACCTCTTTCATGTGTCCCTTCCCTTCCTGATTTCAAAAATTTTGTAGATAGCTCTATTTTTAAGACTTTAAGATGGCAGAGGATTAAGTGAATTCAGGTTCCTAGAGCAGAAGGCGTTTTGTAAGACCATTGATCATGAGTTTGATTCAAACCATAGTTCGTCATTAGTTTAAACTGCCAGTAAATGTGTGGGTGATGCACTTTTATTAGTAAAAAGCATTTAGTGTGGTAGCCTTGGAAAACTTCAATACCTCTTGAATCTCAGTGTACAGATAAGTCAGGTTTTCTTGTACTAGATGATCTCACATTCTGCACCATCACAAACTTGTTGGAGCTTTTTACCTCTGTGTGCTTATGTAAATATTTCTGCTACTGTGTTGCAGTGATGTTTTCTTGGGGAGCTGTCAAGATGTTTCTAGAAATGTTATGGAGATGAAGGAGAATTTAGTCTTGAAAACTGAGGGACTAGGAAATTATTTCCTAGTTGGTGTTATTGTCTTCCTGTCTCTCCCCCTTGGATAGATATTTTAGGGATTGATACATCTTTTATTCTCTGACAGTGGTAGTTTACCTAGTTGATATTTTTGCTTTTAAATTTATATGGGATTACTTTAATCTCCTATTTGCTAAGAGGCTGCTACGATGAGATAGCTCTACAGGAATTGGTGACAGATACCTCCTGTTCAAAACAGAGTCTTAACTTTGAGGTTGTCAAACTTCTGTCTTTACCAGGAATATGAACATGAGTGTGATTCTTGCTACAAAGTATAACACTGCAGAGTTGTAGTTACCTGTGCTAACTTCCTGATGGTAACACCACGCTAATGCCTGACTTTTATATTTCACTTTATGTACTTGTGTACTGCTTTACTACCATAAATACTCTTTAACTTCTCTCTTCTAGGGTTATGATCGCTTACTAATAACATCTTGGGGCCATGACCCAGGAGTAGTTCCTACTTCAAATGTGCTCACGATGTTGAATGATGCTTTGACGCATTCTGCTGTTCTAATTCAGGTACAGAGCGCTCTGTATAAATGATGAAAACATGCATAATTTTTTGTGTTAAACTGTTACATGGTAGAGGACGTTAACAATGTAGGAGAGCTATGCTTTTTTTGCTGAAAAATACTATCAACTTCTCTGGTCAGTGCTGCTGTGATTCAGGGGTGGTCAAGACATGACCTTTGAACTGAATGCGTATCATGTATGTGTTATTGTATTATGGGCAGACATAACAAAGTTTTGCTAGCTGGAAATGAGATGCGGGTTTATGAGAGTGTCGGGGTTATAGACAACTGGAATGAAAGCGAAGAGCCCACAGCTTTCTAGACAGCAGTGGTATAAGGTAGCTGTGAGGAGTAAGAACTGTTAATCAAGAAATGTGCTTTTTCAGAGTGCTTGGTGTTTAGCTCTTACAGTTAGAGCAAAACATGCTCTACAGTGACAATAGTGACAAACATAAAGTTACACATTCTAAGAGGCCCACTTCTGACAGACGTGTCTGCTGAAAAATGTTCTGTATTTAGTGGTGGAAACTCCATTTTGCCCCAGAAATGCTCAGTGATTAGGAAATCTAATTGTAACCAGTAATATGAGAGCAAAATTGCCCCTCTTCACTGAAGTTTTTAATTGTGTTTGTTCACATGCATTTTAGGGGGAAGAGTGGGGTATTCTGTTTAATTGCTTCAGCTAAACAAGAATTTCAGTGTATAAATATCAGTCTGCTTATTTGACTGGTTCTCCTTAAAAGGGAGCACAAGTAGTGCTAAGTGTGTATTATATATATAAGTGTATATCTATGAGTATATTTTTCTGTTTCTAATTAAATGTCTTGATGTTCAGGGGCATGGCATGCATGGAATGGGAGAAATTGTGCACATACCTTTCCCATTTGATGAAGCTGAGCAACAAGGAGGTAACTGACTCTACACCACTGTATTTTTCTTGCGTGTTGCCTTTTGTAGTAGGGTTGCGATAACTCTTTTAATACAAATTTTCTTGGACTTAAAAGTCGTTAGATGAGAAAATTGAAAGACTGTTTAAATGGTTGACAAGTCTCTTCTGAGCTTAGAGATATGGTCTTCTCCTTTCTATTTTTGTCCTAATTCAAATGTATTTTCTCACCTGTCTTTTCTCCTGGCACAGATGTAAAGAAGTAACTTCTATAAAGACCTCTGGATCTTTCTTTATGTATACTTGCTTATTAACTAGAATATTTATAAACTGTGTAAATAAATCTCCTCTATATTTTATTCAGCATCTCTTAAGTGAAAGATAGATGGGACCAAAACTAAACAAACTTACCTTGATTAATAGCACTAGGAAATACAATGGAATTTTTTACACAAGAATAGCTTTGCTAGCAAAATCTTCTGTTTCTTCAAAGACTGCCTAGCTTAACTGATTCTGAAAGGTGGGAATTAACATGTTCCAAAGTATTCCTTTGTGAGTAGAACACAAACTTTGCTTAGTTGAGGCCATAGCCTTCTCAACTGAAAGCTGTCATAAGTGTATGAATTTCCAAGTATGAAATATAAAATTATCTAAGCTACCTATTAAAAATACCTGGGCCAACTGGAAGTAGAGCTAGCTTCCTAATTTAGTTTTTACTAGGTTCAGAATGAGTTACTTTTATAATCACTCTGTCTAGGATGTCTCTTCTTACTTGATGCTAGGCAAGAAATCTTGAAGGCGGAATCTCTAGCTGCTAGCATGAGCAACTCAATGTTGAAACTCTTTATTAAACTCTAATACTCCATTCTGATTCTTCAGAATTTCAGATATGTGGAAACATATATCTTGTATTGAATTTGCCATGAAAGACACCAGCACTGAAAGAGCTGGACATCTGATTCCTAGCTGAGTGGGAAGCCATCTCTGCTCTCTGTATGTGTCTGTGTGTCAGGGGGAGAGACCATCATCTGTTTGCATTTTTGTTTCTCCTTGGCTCTTCTACTACACTATGAAATACCAGTTAGTGCTTAGTGTGGGAAGACTGTGCTCATTTGCGTGCTATCCCAGATCTGCCAGCGTGATCACTAAGGTGGAGCATTATAAGAGAGAAAAATCTGGATTAAAAAGCTTAGCCTGCCCTAGAGATGAACTATATTGTTATGGAGGAGATTTCTTGTACAGTAAGCTGCAATATGTGTTGTTTTCTACTAGACTTCTCTCGTGTGAACATGGGCATTCATACGGCTTTGAAAATACTGAGAAACAAAGTAGACTTGCAGCACTTTTGTGGCTATGTCACTATGTTGAATCCTTCAAGTCGGCACGCCAACAGAAAGCTGAGTGATGCTTCTGATGGAAGAGGTTGGTTCACAGAATCACAGAATGTCAGGGG
>NW_009694162.1:0-22685 GCF_000703405.1 Apaloderma vittatum
ATTATTATTATTACTATTATTACTATTATTATTATAGTAGTAGTGATGTAAGCTTCTCGCTCTAGTGAAACATGAGAGTTGGGAGTGTATGTGTTTTTTTTTTTAATTATTCTTTTGCAACCAGCTTTGCTCAGAGCCAGAGCCCAGGGTAAATCAGAGGAATTTCTAGATTTTTCTGAGTGCTGCAAGCTCTTGCTGTTTTCCGGTACCTACTTCCTGCCATATCTAAAATAACAGCAGCTGCAAGGCCCTGATAGAGAAGAGCTCCAGGGGACAAATTCTCACAAATGGGGTGGGGGGAAAAAAAAAAAAAGGGAAAAAAAAAAAAAACAGTTATTAGGGAGCCGATAACACACAGAGCCGGCATCAGATTCATTGTTGGAGGTGATAGCCGCAATGTTGTTGTCAGACGAAAACAAATCCTGTAAAATGGCCATGGGAATGATAAGCCTCCATGTTCACTGGGATAACAGAGGTGGCTTTACTGCACTTGTCCCATGGTGCCTCGATTAGCTAATGTCTCCGAGGGCCGGATAAGTGAGGATGAACGTTCTGCCCCAGAAGCTTTCATGCTTTCTCTTTGTCATGGCTATCTGTGGAGAGCTGCAACAGAAAGCTCCTCGTGCATAAAGAAGGCCACCCCCACCCCCAGCTTCAGAGAAAAACATTACAGAAAGCGGAAAATTGCTGGAATTACTCGTTTTCCATGGAGAACGCATGGCGTGGTGTCCTCATTGTCTCGTTACAGACCGCGCCAAAGAGTAGAGCAACTCAGGAGAGCTCCAAAACGATACCAAGGGGCCTTAGGTACCTGGATGGCAACTACTCCAGGAGAAAAATAATGTCTCCTTCCACCCAAAATACAGTTTTCCACACTCTGATGTGCAAGAACGTAGGGCTCCGTGGGATTCGTTTGGACTTGGCGTTGTAACCAACAGCAACACCACGTTAAATATCAACTTCTGGAGCCTTAAATCTTTGTCCAGGATTAAGAGATTTCAACGCGTTTTTTGTTTGGGGTTTTTTTTGGTTATTTTTTCTGGAGCCTGAGCCAAAGAACACGGAAGACAATAGAACTCCTATCCACTTCAAGGGGCTTCGCATCAAGTCCTTATTAAACCCCGGCAGACACGTAAAAGTTGTCTACAAATGCACAGAGTACAGGTCTGGTGGCTTGGCAAGAAAGACTCAGCCACTGCATTGTACACACCTTATTCTGCTCATTATTCTCCAAATCTTATTTGTAACATTTTAACATTGATACGCAAACAAAAAGGGCAAGTAGATCTGTTCCCTGATTTTGCCATTTCTCTAGGTCTGAAAATCCTTGCTGTGCTTGAGCAGACACTTCCTCTGCCAAATTTTAACTGTTAAAACAAGGCAATGTTAAGCCACTTGGTTCTTCTCATCCCTAAAAGAGGCTCCTTAAAAAACAAGCCATCTTTGGTTCACGTTCAGGTAATAACAACTAGAATTACATAAAGTAGCCAAGTTTAGACAGACTAGACAATACTCTAGCAGAAACTCATAAAACCCAAACTGGTTAAAATAATTCTCTTACCAAAAAAAAAAACCACCACCCTTGACATTATAAAGAAAGCAAGTTTGCATTTCTGCAAAAGCAGAAGTATTTAGAAAATATGAGGTATTGCCTAATCCCGTTTTAAGCACTGTTATGGCTGCGCTGTATTGCATGTGCTTCTGGAGTAGGACATTTATGGTGAACTGGTTAAGGAATTTGGAAGGTGGATTAATGAACTTTCCTTTCACACTAGACTAGATCAGATTGCAGCCAGAGATCAATCTGTCACAATTCTCAGCTTTTGTTCGAGAAAGGAGAGCACAGTGAAGGTCAGAGACAGGCTAAAGAGCAGCGCGGCAATTATTTACTGACATGAGACTGGAAAGAATATCACACAGCTACATGGAGCACAACTTGGACCTCAGAGACATAGGAAAGAATGGTTCATTTTATGCCACTAATCATAGCCAAGGATTAAGATATTTTGGAAAAGCCCTATTATTTCTCATTCTGCAAACCAGGATTTCATTACCGGTAAATCATGAATTTTATGAAGTCCATTCGTACAAATTAATTTCCTTTCCTGATTTCCATTGGCATGTGAGCTACAGATACATAATATGAAAAAAGTCTGTAAAGGAAAAAAAAAGAAAAAGATACACAGCCATGTCTGTTTGTACTTAGAAGTCGGGTAATCTCAAGCAGGGACATAGCTCGAAGAATCACCCCTGCAGCCAGTACATTCATTCTTAAATAAACAGGTTTAGTGTCTGAAGAGACAGAAATCGGTAGATCTAGATGGATCTGCGCTGACGCAATCCAGTTGTGTCTATCAAGAATAACCAAGATAAGTCAAAGGTTCTCATTTTGCAGCAGCAACAGAAAATCTCGACGCCTTTTCCACATTATGAGCAATATTCCCACTTAAGATTGTTCTTAAAGAACAATCCCTGCAATCATTTTGGCGTGTCCAGGCGTGGGGTTTTCCCCCTTGCAGGTGGTGCTTCCCCTCGAGGGAACTTTTTCGTATGAAATTTAAACCTGTCTTCAGACAACTTCCTGACCACCGGCACTTTTGACAGAAGAGGCAGGGGCAGGTGGTGGCCTGCGTCACTCAAGGGACCCTGCAGAGCAGAAACCATCCTGCAGCCTCCTTCAGCGTCACAAGCATCTGCCAGCTCCTCCCTGAAACAACGTCTTAACCGAGAACAGAGAAATCATGTTGGTCCTTGCAGAAATCTACATTACATCATCACAGAAACCGTAAATACAGCCCCTGAAATATCACAGTAAGGACACACAGGCTAACTGACCAAACCCACCTGACCAGAAATAGGCAGTCCTTCCCAACTAAAATAAAGTTTTAAAAAAAGAAAAAACCAAAAAACCCAAAAGCTTTGCTTCAAATTTCAAAAGCAGATTTTTTTTTTTTTTCCTGAATACTCAGCTAACCACCAAAGAACAGGTCCATCCATTAGTAGATTTCTGGGAAGGAAATCTGGCATCTCTACCAAAAGCCTGCTCTCTTTTCATACTCTCCCTCTGCGCCAAGAGCTTGAATCCAAAATATTCTTTATAATAATAAAGTCGACCCCACTCTTGGGTAATTCTACTGTTATAGGAGGGCAGGCCCCGTTTCAGAAAACTAGTTCACTGGGGCCAAAGGTGCAGCTTGTGTGGTAATAGAACTTAACGAGCAACAAAAAAACTGGAATCCCACCGAAACATTTTGTGGCTTCTCTGTTTTAAGATGGTGATATTGCCCATAACAAAATCCAGCAGCAGGGAAGGGTTTAGAGAGGAGTTTTCTCTTTCGGTTGAGCACATGATTTCTTTTTTTTTAAAAAGTATCCGAGTGATTTTGGTCTGGAAACGCTTACAAATTTTTGATGAGACACCAGGTGCTTTTCCCAAGTTAATATTAAATATAGCTTTGGAAACTTCAGCAGATGTTCTCATTTTTTTTCTAGTGCAAATTTATTTATTTTTTTGCTACTACTCTGCCTTTATTTAAATAGCTGGCTCTAATTGATTCTTTAATACAGTGATTCATAACGTGTTGTGAATCTTCTGTTAATTTACTTGCGAGTCTGTTATTATTTCCTCTGATCTAACACATCCTGGTTTAGAACGTCCATCGAAGTTAATGGAAAAATTTTTCATGGCATTTGGATCCTATTCTAAGTGCAATTTGAAGGCTATCTTTCGAAAGCTGAAAATCAAGGGGATTTCCTGTTTTATTCTTCAATCGTATAACCTTGAAAAGGGGGTTTACAAATCTTCCTCTGCCCCAGCAAAGGCTGATCACTTCTCCTCCCTCTAAGCAGTATTTTTTCTGGGTGACTTCTAACTGGAGAAGAGCCAATGGATCGTGTTCTCTGATTTTTCTCATTTTTATCGGATGCCCTGTTACAGTGCAGGAGAAATCTTAAAACTGATATGGAAATGTCTAAGTTCAGGTGACATGACTGTATTACTTCAAAGAGCACCTCCCACTCCCTTCTTTTCTATCACAATCCAGCTTTTCCAGAAAGACACGATGAGTCCAAGCCCAGATGCACTCATGAGGGGTCTTTGAAAGGGCTCCTCCGGCTTGAACTTTCTGCTCAGATGCTCCTTCTCTTCATACATATAGATATAGATAGATATAAATATAGATATATAGATATACATAGAGATATAGATACAGATGATATCTAGATATACATAGAGATATAGATACAGATGATATCTAAGTTTAATAAGCATGTTGCTCATTTCATCATCTCCTATCATCTTTCTCTAAATTATTTTAAGGCAAAGTGAGGTATTCTTTAGATACACTTTTCCACGGCAGACAAATCCTGGGCTATTGCTACTCATTTGTACCATTTCGGTTTTAGACAAACTCCTCTTTCTCACACCCACGCTCACCCTTTCCCCTCTTCTTCCAAAATTCATCTTCCTTTTTCTTTTTTTTTTTTTTAATGGGGATGTTATATTTAACCTTCCTCTCATTTCTCTTTTTCTCAAGCCTTCTTTCACCCTAATTACACCGCCAGGTAGTTTCACAGCCATACCCTTAAGTCCGAAACTTTAAAATGCTTGCTAACTGTGCAACTACATCACGAGAAAGCTTCTATTTTTATTTTTTTTGTAAACGTTTCCCAAATAGAATAAATGCATATACACACATGTGCTTGCTTGCTTTTATCAAGGGACCCCTTCCAGGACACCCTTTGAATGAGACCTCGTGCAGTGACTGGGGGAGGTACATCTGGCCAGAGCCTGGTGTCATTATATCTTTCTGCAAAACCTGAATTTGCGTTGCACCAATTCTAGCAATTTCAGGAAGTTCTGGCCTTTGCCTGCCAGGGCTCAGGGGACAGCTCTGTATCGCCTCGCACAATGTTTAACAGTTAACGAGATTTTTTCAGAAGAAAGAAAACAAGAGTGTGTGTAATTGAAAAGAAATCAGGACTGTCTTCTCTGCTAACCTCTTTCCGTATGACAGCTTCACACACGGTCATTTTAGATTGAGAAGAACATTTGACCCTTCCAGTACTGCTGACCCAGAGACACATTACTATAAGGAGAAGAAGCCTGGAGTTGTTAGAGGCTCATGCAGATGCTCTGAGATGCAAGTCCTCAAGTGAATACCTGGGTCCACACACAGCAGGGATCATGGTAGAACACAGAGGGGGGGAAAAAATAAAACAACAAAAAAGTGCCAATTAATAGCAAAGAGACCACCTCCATCAGTTCCTTCAGTCTTCCAAAAGAAGAGCTGGACAGCAAAGCTCAGATGCCTGAGAAGGTTTTGTCGGGGCTGAGAAGTGCATCTCAGAGGCACACAGCAGCTTGGCACCAGATTTTGAACCACAGAACCATTAAAGTTGGAGAAGACCTCTAAGATCAAGTTCAACCATCAACCCAGAGCTGCGAGAGGCCTTTCAGTTCAGAAACTAGCTGTGCGCAACAGGAGGTCCACAGGAGGGGCTTCTCCAACACCTCATGTTTCTGAAAGGTTTTACTCAACAGGCACCTGCAGGATTTTCAGAGAAGTCAGTCATGAGTAGCAGGGACTTACATCACTCTCACCCACCACAACTTGAAAGCAGCAAAATAATTAGTATACCCAGTCTCATAGCTCATTACATCTATGTCTGTGTATGTGTGCACACATATACCTTAGGTGTGTGTGGATTTGCATACACAGGATCGAAAGAGAACTTAAAATACATTATTCTTCAGTTTTATATTTCTGGAGGCTTCTCTTGTGACCCAAAATAGCATTTTTTTCTACTTCTTAAGTCATTTCCAGAAGATTTTGCTTATGAGGTGGCAATGAAACATATTTTCCCTGAAGCACTAGAAAAAGAACTGACTGCTGCTCCCAGGGTATCAAAATTGATTTGTAGTATCTGCTCCAGTACCTATTCTGCAACCCCAAAGGTACAACAAGAGTTATGAAATGGAACAAATCTTCAGGCCCAGCTCCTATAGAAATCTAACAAGACAGCATAGACATGAAGAGTCAAATCTTGTCTTCTGCACTTTCATATGGCTGCAGAAGGGCCAAAATATAAGTAGAAGAATCATGCTTTAGTTGTGCAAAGGCAAGGCCAGTAAGGAATGTTCCTGAGTGCACAGGATGCTCAGATCACGTGAGCTATAACTACATAAGGACCACAGAATTTCATCCACTAATTATGGACTCTGAGAGCCTGTAGCACTGTTTTCAAAGACTGTTCAAGCTCATATTGCAGCTCACATGCTCCTCAGAGACAATACAGTTTGGGGAATTTTGACACGCTTGCAGCACCATCTCACGTGACTTTCTGATACTTGTCCCTTGTCTGCAGACAACCCAGCCAGGCTGGCCACCGAGGAACAGCACCGTGGTTTTCCTACTGTAATTTCTAACTCGCTGATTGTTTCCAGGTATTTGCAATGCCCAGACTTTGCAGGCTTCCTCGGCGACACGAGGAGGAACATTTTGAGGGTCTGCTTTTTTTCATTAAGCTTCCCCCCAGCCCAGAGATAAGCCTGTCGCGCAAAGCCTGTGCCCTGCTTTGGGTGCAATCAGGAGAGGAGGAAAGACCAGGAGCCGGGTTATCAGGCAGCCCAAGTCTCGACAGCAGTGGTCAACCTGCTATCAGGCCTGTGACCGAGCTCCCCGCAGATGACACAATCAACTGAGCCGCGCAGAAATCTGCTGGGAAGGACTCCCCCTCCGCCTGTCTATCGGCGACCAGATTTCCATGAATGCAGCTATTATGTTTTAAGTCCCAGCCACGCGCTTGGTCCCATTCCCAGCAAACCCCGTGGGAACAGCATTATTGGCTTAAGCAGGAGCAGAGGCACAGATGCTTCTGCTCGGCGAGCGGTGCTTGGCCCCAAGCACCCAACGTGGAGTAGTCAAGGGGTTTTTTTAACTCTCAGTCGCTTCAGCCTAGCTCTGTGTGATGCTCTTCTCCCTGGAGAAGAAGGGTCTCCTGCAACAGCTCCCCCCCAGAAGTGTTTTGCCAGGATGGGGTGAGGACAAGGAATCATGGAGGACATCTACCAGCCATGAGGCCACACCTGATGGGCTCACACTACGCAGCTTCATCCGAAAATGTTTTGAACAGATAGATCCCTAAAACAAATCGCATCAGAACAAAGCTTTCTCATGGAGTTCGTGCTTCTGCAAGCCATGTATTTTCCTTGGCACTCCTCCAGGTTTAAAAGCAGATGTAAATGTTACCAAGGCTCAGACACAGCAACTTCTTCTCCCCTCAATCGCCAAGGAAAACTTACAGAAAATAACCCACAAAACCTTTGCCATTTGAAACAGCAAGGCCAATGGCCATTACTATGGAAACAGGAGAGTGAATCAGGCATGGGAGCAAGAAGTGCCTTCTTCCCCAGCTAACTGCACAGCCGGGCTGCAGCCCGGAGCTGGCGCTTAGCTAAAAGTCATGGAATCATGGAATGGTTTGGGTTGGAAGGGACCTTAAAGATCATCTCATTCCAACCCCTCTGCCATGGGCAGGGACACCTCCCACCAGACCAGGTTGCTCCAAGCCCCGTCCAAGCAGGGGGTGAAATGGGCTGAACATTTAATGACTCAGAATACTTCACGTGAAAGTGCGCTTACAGAGGCAGATCAAACAAACGCTTGGGCTCGCAACATCAAAACCACTCTCAAGTACCAAACCACTGCAAAGCACTGCCTGATGATCTCGGCAGCTTCCCCATCGCTTGGCCAGCCTCCTCCACCAGCATCCACCATCACTGAATGAAGGTGGAGGCCACTCAGGACTTCTTTGAAGGGACTGGACACATCCTGCAAAGCCTGAAATGCAAGGATCTCCCTGGAAATCTAAGTTCTGCTGTTGGAAGAAAGCAAAGTTCGCTACTAGATTTCATGGCATACAGCACCTGGGACTGGGGAACACCTTGTCTGGTCAGCTCCTCTTCTGAGGGCTTCCTTCTGGTGGACCTCGAGAGGAGACTCAACTTATCAAATCTGCTGGAAACGGCAAAACCTGATCCCGCAGACGTGCACATCTACCCGAGGCCTGACTCGAGCGCGTTACTCCAACGCTGCCTTACTCACTGCGTACAACCCCGTCCCCGAATGTGAACGACTCAGCATGTTTTATCACGGTAGCATGTACGCTTTCAATCATCGTTAGAGACGAGGAGGGTCCAGGCTCAGGCCCCGTGCCAGATGAAGTCAAACTTTCCATGAGGAAAGCTATTTGTTTTCTCCCAGAGCTGTGAGGCTTGGCCAAGAGGGAGGGAGGGGAAAAGCTCGCCCGAGCCAGACCCAAGTGTAGACAGTGTTACCGGACTTTGCAGACTACCTGCGTGTTGTTCTAATGACATCTGGACTACTGGAAATCACTGAGTTTTCAAAGGCATAATTGTGGCAGCAGCAGCAGACTAAACTTAATGCCTTGAGAGCCGATCGCTTTAATCATGGGGCCGAGATGTATGGAAAAGGATACATTTCAGCAAAAGAATAATTCTGTCTGCTACGGTTCCTGTTCAAATAAACTATATCACCAAACCACGTGCATCTGAAGAATATAGAGGAGCGAAAAAAAGAACATATGGCAAAAAACCCCCTTTCGTATATACTGTATAGGAGATATATGGACTTGTCAGACATCTAACAGTTCAACACTGTAACCAATTCATGGGAATGACATTAGCAATAGCTCATATTACATCCAGGAGTTACAGCTTTTACTGCAAAAGTTATTTTTAAAAGAGCCATGTTTAAAATGAAATGGCTGGCAGGGCCGCAGCTTTCAGTAACACTTTACCTGTGGTTTTGCCACTTTTACGTACTTATTGGGGGCTTAATGCTCCCAATTTACCTTTTCAGGGTAAAATAAGTCGCAATGAGTGCATTCATTGGCACCGTGCTATAAAACTCACAGCTGTGCAAAGACAATCACAAGAACAAAAGCCTCCTTGTTCCACGGAAGATGATGATGTGGTTCTGATACTTTCTGTTAGCCATATAGCTAAACATCAGATACCCTCCTTTATGGCCTGTGCATTTTCATCTCACTACACTGAAGACGTACAGATCCGAGCAGGACTGAGACCTTTGTGAATGCATCCGGCGTGGAGAGGAGGGGGCTGAATTAATTATACAAAACTTCAGACAGGGGATCTGTCTTTCAGATATCGTTATACCAATTCTGACTCCTACACATTCTGAAAAACAGGTTTTTTCAGCAGCAAGTGGAACCCTGGGCCCCACTGCCGGCAACAGGAGCATGGATGGGGCTGCATCTCAAAAGTGGAGAACAGAACCCAGGCAAAGCTTGAAGAAGCCAAGGTCTTCTTCAGCTTCAGTGCTCAAGCATGCCTCAACAGAAGAATCCTCCGGGATGCTGCTTTGCTTTCAATTAAACCTACTTGTGTAAAGTTCTGTGCATTAATACAACAAATAGGATCACAGTGTGCACAATACAGCTTGAAATCTGTTGAGAACACAAGTCATACATTTTTTCCTGTTGGTACCAATGTGTTTTGTCCTTGCTTTTTCAAAACAGCTTCATCTCCATCTGGAATGAAAACTACTTTCTTTGATATTTCCAACGGCAGGAAATAATTTCACAACTGAGTGTCATTCTGCTGCAGGTAAAAAATGTAATAGCTTGTGCAAGTGCCAGTTACAACCTAAAAAATGTTTCTTGGCATTAGCACGCCTACTTGAACTCTCAGCATCCTGGTGAAATAGAAGATTTGGAGCTCAGTTCTGTGTTCCACTCAGGCTACGCTAGGCCCAGGAAAGGGAAACGGGGATGAGGAGGGTGATTTTAAGTCACCTTAGCATCTCCTGTTGTGAGTCTGGCCAGTTCCCAGCTGCAGGAACATCATGAAAGCTCTGTGAACCCACACTCCAGTGCCTCTGGCTTGGAGTTTCTTCTACCACTATGAAAAGCAGTTAAAAATTGCAAAAATTATCCAGGCAGCCCTCCTCAACAGAGAAGAAGCATGATTTGATCAAGGACCCAGGAAGAGTTATTATCAGCTTGTGGCTTCCCCAAACTGGCCACCAATTTGAGCAACGCTAACTCCACTCCTCAACAGCCTGCAACAGCACATTAGACTCACTGACCCCCAAATACAATATTTTCTCTTAGAAGTAATTACTGCATGGACTTGCCCTGAAGAGGTCCCTCAAGCCTGCCTGTTTATGAACTTTCCATGAGCTCCATCACCCTAGTACAAGGTAGCACTAATCTACCCCAGGTTAGATCCAAGAGGGACATGTTGGGAGCCATCACCAACTCGTGGTCTGCCAGGGTGCCCTAGCATGCTGCACCTTGCTCTAAGACCTTTTGGTGGTGAGGGCCATGGGCAAAGGACCAAAACCAGGCATAAATCACAGAATCATTGAATACTTTGGGTTGAAAAGGACCTTAAAGGTCATCTCGTTCCAAACCCCTGTGCCATGGGCTGGGACACGTCCCACCAGACAGGTTGCTCCAAGCCCTGCCCAACCTGGCCTTGAACACTTCTAGGGACGAGGCATCTACAACTTCTCCGGGCAACCGGTTCCAAATGTCACGCTGCAACCATGACTTTAATCAGATCCTGCTGTGAAAGCAGCAAAGAGAGTCAGCCACAATGTTTGTTGAACTCGAGTTCTTTGAAAGGAGTGCTGGTGTACAAGCCAGATACCTCTAAATATCAAGAGCACAGCCATAATATATCAGATATCACTTCGCAGGGCGAGTTTTAAATATGTTCTACATGTTGAGTCATATATTCACATAGTGAAATGGGCAGCACATTTAACGAGTAGCCCAGGTGGCTACTGTAGATTTTGATTTAAAATAAGACTGCCAAGACCAAAACTTACTTGCCAAAAGGGAAGTTTCTTTTGGTGCTCCCTTTATATCACTTCAGCTGCCCACCATTACTGAAGCAGAAAAATGTCATATACAGGATATATATTTATATAAACTCACTCACTGTTTTTTTTCCATCTATACTGCAGAGTATAGATGGTCTATATTTGGAGATACTCTGGACCAAAATAAATGACTTTTGCTTTGATCCCATAAGCTGAAAAAAAAAAAATCTGTTTATACCTGATCCGAGACTGCTATATGTATATTAGATGAGTAAATCAAACCTCCCTAAAGTGGTATACAAGCAACCAAACTTTTACCAAATATAATCTGGCATAACCAGTTAGATATTTTCTTTGTCTGGTAGACCCGTAAGTATGCAAGATGTCTATATCTCATTCAATACAATTTCATGTAACACTGGAGGTATTAAATGCCTACAACACACTGTTAAGATCCACTTTTTAAATGGAGTGATGCTCTGTGGTTTTTTAATGTCATTAAAATATTACATTACTTTTAAATTGCCTTGGGGATGAAGGAAAGAATTGGTAGACTTTTATTTAAAAAAAGAAAAAGCCAGACACGTGGTAAGCGGTCGAGTATACGTGACCTCTCTCTGGCTTTTGTATTGTTCACAGGCGCAAAGATCAAAAAAAGACTGATCCCAGTGTCTGCACTGATGGTGGTAAGGTTGCCTCCATGAAATGCACATAGTGCAGACCTAAACGGGCTTCCAGTCCGACTCCCACCTCTGTGCTCCTGTGCCTGAGGCATGCCAGGGCTCCGCAGGGTTTGAACAGAAGGTCTCGGCCAGCACAGGTGCCGCAAGAAACGCTTCTTGCCACGTACTTTCTCTCTCAACTGCCCAAACGCCAAGAAAAAAAGGCAGTAGTAATCCACTCCAGGTTTCTACAAGGGCTTCATTTTCTCAACAGAAAGCACAGTGTGGATGACCCTTCCTTCAGTCAGTGAGACAAGGCGCTGATAGGAAAGAGCAGCTCATGTGGGTTATGCTCTGTCAGCGCGATCCCTGAGACGAACCTAAATACCAGTTTAGACACAGAAGAGGGACTTCCTCCAGTTACCATTTCTGAGTCCCACCCTCAGAGGGAACCGGCAGCGCTTCAACCTTTTGGAACTACGCAAGTTAATTTTTTTCTATGATATATTGTTGCCATGACTGTTCCGGTGTAAAAATTGTTTCTTGGCCTACAGCTCTTGGGGTCAGCCACAGCACGATTTTGATAGTCTGCTGGATGCCAAAGGGAAGTAGAGCTGGATTTGGCTAGCTGAAGAGATCTTCAAATATCAATGCAGATGTAACATGGTGGCTTCTACAATTACTCCTGATTATCTGTCAGAGGACTGATGCTTTTCTGGAAAGACAGCTATAGGCTAGGTTCAGATTTTATCCGTGTTCTCTTCCCTCCACAGATAACTTCTGGTTTCTCTCAAAACCAAAATCTGGGCACTGCTTTGTGATTTGGCTTGTGTAGGTTTCTCCTTTGGTTTGTTGGAATCTTGCTCCTTACAGCATAGATATGTGGGGAAAATGCACACAATATAAAGAAAACCTTGCCACAAAAGATGTGTTGTGAGGAACTTCAGTAAGCTGAATTTCTAATTAGGAAAAATTCCTTAGACCTGTCTATCATGTAACCAATAATAACTTCTGCTAAGAAAAATCATTTTCCTGGAGCTGACAAAAGCAAAAGGCTGCTCCTCGAGCTCCAAAACACTCATTTGTAATCCCAATTCAGTGAGTATCATGCTGTTTAAAAGAGAATGACTAAGTGTCCTTTTTTTAAAAGCAGCGCAATGGATTGTCTTTAAATTTTCGCCGAAAGACAATCGCATTCAGATGTTCCTTGGCCCCAATTAGTTCCAGTGCAGCCAATTCAAAGGCATTTCTTCTTCAAAGAGCATGGTATCTTATAGAAGCTATGTGGCTATTGGAAGGGAACTCACGTACTGCATTAAGGTGAGGGTCCAGAATACTACCAGGATACTTAGCAAGTGCAAAATCACAGTTCAGTGAGGTCACATAATCAAATTTCAAATCGTCCCGTTCATAACGTTTGACTAATGAATCTTTGGGAACTAGAGCCTGACAAGTTCATTACAGCACTTTAACTTTTTAGTGGTGCACACAGAACATGTATACTTATCTTACAAAAGAAAAAGAAAAGCAGCAGCAAGGCCACAGTCAGAACAGAAGACAAAGCAGTTTCAACATCAGATGCCACCAGACCAAGAAGGCACGCAGAAAGATGTGCCTCCGTTTTTCATTTGAGCCTTCTCAACTGAAGGAGAGCAGTTTATCATCTAGTTCCAGTGAGCAGATTTGCACGCCAGACGTTTCACTGCGTTATGGCTGGGACCATGTCTCCTATGTTCTCACTGCAGTTCCACAGCTCACTGGCATGGGCATAAGCTAAGACCACATGGTTAAGATTATTTGCAACACAGCTCTCGGTCATGCAGCTAGCTCTATGGCAACTAACAGCATTTATTGCTTAGATAATACGGTTTCATTATCACAAACAAAATTAAAGAGCCCTTTCCCGGTTTAGAGACAACCCAAGCAAAGGTCTGCACCATTCCACCAGGCTGTTAATTGAACTTTCTTTCCACCGGGATTCAAAAGGAGGAAGGTGTTAAGGGAACTCACTGATAGAGCAACATGGTTGAACGCAAACCTGTGCTGTGGAAGACTTACCATCGTCCAGGTACATCTGGTCCAATTCCTCAGGTTCTCGCTTGATCGTTACAGGAATAGGGGCCAAATTATGATTACTTTCCTCATGCAACTCTGGCAATGACAGTGGTTGGGTTGTTGGAGACTCATTTCTGTGAACCTTCGGCAGTTGCTGCTGCTGTTGCCCCATTATGGATGAGTGAGTTGGACTGCAGGACTGCAAATAGGTTGGCTCTTGGGTAACAGATGGAACTGGAGAAGAGGGACTGTTGGGATAGAGTGTTTGTTGATAACCAAGGGGACAGCTACTGCTCAGATGTTGACTCACCTGCGGCTGCAGCATGATGTGAGATGATTGCTCGGGGGAGCTTGGGTGCACAACTATAGACCTTGGCACTTCCTGGATGGTGGGGACACCTCCAGTGGGCTGCTGAAGTCCGAGGTGACCGTGGCCGGGGTTGGGGATGCACTTGTAAGGAGAGGACGAAAGGTCATGTAGCTTGGGGCTTGCGTTGGGTGAAGGTGACATCACGGTGTTTCTCTGCTGGCAGGAGGCAAAGCCAGCCACGAGGCACGAACCAGGATCAGGGGGCATCATGATCTGCTGGCTGTAGTACGGTTTAGAGAGAGGGCTTAAGCCTTGGTTCATTGGTCCACAGGTTTGAGCAGGCTCATAGTCATCTGTGGGTTCTGTTTTTATAATTGGAACTGTTAAAAGAAGAAAAAAAGTTTTAAATAAACACGAGTTGCGTATTGGTATGATCAAGTTGGCTTGTGGCTAGGATACCCTTTGCAAAACAAACAACGTCTTGAATAAGACTCTCTGTCTCTTTTGCCTAGTTCTCCCACCCTATAAAAAAAATTTGAATGAGTCATCAGCACAAGAAAGTCACAGCTGGTTCTAATATTGAAAAGGACTATTTTCTTTGGACTCTCCTCCAGCACTAATGTGCTATAAAAATCTATTTGCAAATAGCTGTGCTTCAGTGGAAGCTTTGGACCCAAGGGCTCCATGGATTTGTAGTAATCAAAGCAAGAATTTTAACTTGGATATACTACTGCATTTCTACAGCTACCAATGGCCCATTTGATAAGCGCCTGCGCATTCAGTAAACTGGAGCACAACAAGGTAGAGATGGGGCTCTCAGAGTTCAGTGACAGTAAAATTGCGAAGATACATGATAAACTCCTAGGTGTAAGAAGTTTTCAATTACCAGGCTATTTTTGAAAGACGCGGATTTGATTTATTTAGTTTTCACATGATTCTGTTTATCTCACTCACCAGCCAACGGGTGTGAAATACTCAGTTAAGTTGCATACAACTCTCAGCGATTCCAAGTTGGATCCAAACTGCTAATGCCAGCTCCTAACAAATGTTAACTCAGCCTCTGGCTACCAAGAAAAACTGACTCCTGTTCTAGACCTCTGCTTGCTCTGCCCACGGTCCCAAAGGAGGCTCTGCTGGAGCTGTCCTGTCTCTAAACACCACCAGCACATGGAGAGAATGACTGAGCATCAACTCAGTCACGACAAATGCTGAGCTGCTTTCCCAAATCAGAGACCCTTCCTCAAGTCTAAGTGTCTTTTTCACACGGGCTCGCTTTCTCAAACCAGAGAGAGGTGCCTTTGCTGCTTCTCCTACAACGTATGCAGCGCACAGACAGAAGACACCTTCTCTATCAGGAAAATTATAAATTATACGGCCAAGCCAGTCTGTAGATATATTTCTTCCAGCCAGATGCAATTCTAATGCATCCAGCAATTAAGTATGGATGCACAGTGGTATTTACCTTCTTTCCCCAAAAGAGATCCACGGGACCAGCCATCACTTGAAGGTGCTGTTGGAAATTTACAGTGACACCAGAGAATCTTTTGGAATATTGGAATAACCTACCTGTCAAGGCACAAAATTATTAACAAAACATCTTTGCGCAACTCGGCTCAGAGCACGTGCATGTTGCGCGAGTGTCTCTGACTGTATTTTTATTTGCCTGTGTTTTACAAACACCCTTATGAATTCTCCAGCCATTTACTATGCCCATGTACGAGCCTTTAGAAGCCCTAAAAACGCACATGTGTGCATGTGTACATATAAAACCTCTTTTAACACTCACAAATTTTGCTGCTGGTGAATGCACTTCACTACCCTCGTTTTACAGCCCCCTAGCCTCCGGTTAACTTTGCTCCTTTTATGTTCTTTTACATATAGGTGCTCACAACACTTGCTTCAAGATTTCTAGCACCCCTAGTAAAAACATGCCTATATGTGTAACAGATGCGCAGGTGCTGCTCGAGACGAATGTGCTAAGGATCCTCGTAATCTTGTTTTCACCTGCTCATGTGCTACACGCTGGCCGACAGGGCTACTAATGCACTCGATGCAGAGAAAACGATTCCAGGTTCAGCGACAGCTTTATAAAACCAATATCACACCCTTTACGAAAATGAGAGACCAAAGAAACGCACCTAGACAAACACAGCAGTTCAGATATTGTAAGAAAATACCTTTAACAAGTTCCTGAGCTAGCAAATATTCTCACATGTTTTATATTAGGTTCACTGTACTAGCACTAACCACAGCACAGCTGGAAATATGATGGTTGTTGAACACTGAATTTTCCCAATATATCACTGTTATAGAAACACCTGCACTAAATAATTCCAAGCTCAACCACTGGCAATTCAACTCCAATAAACTCTAGAGTTGTCTGACTCGTTATAACCTAGGGGAGGGTTACAGCCCCGGTGGCAGGCAGGCTTTAAAGAAGGCAGGTTCCTAATCTCAGTGTGATTTTTCATTGCAGCTCTTCTAAGACACATCTTTGCTACCTGATTTACCCAGCACTTTTTTATTATTATTATTATTTCACTTCACTTTGAATTCTTCCTTTATAAAAGCAATGTCACGATGTCACAAGCAAAAAAGTCTCCCTTTGCAAACATCACATAGCTTGTTTGTATGCTAATCTCATCACTAGCCCGGGTATCACACTGAAAGAAAAAGAATTAATGCTGAAATGGTGCTTTTCCATTTTTACAGCCATTTAACACCATGCAGAGGGAACATACAGATCTTAGCAAGCTGAGATGGCAGCCACTCACTCCCCTTTAAAAAAGCGTAACTGTCGTCACAGGGTACCAGTTTGGAGAAGGAAGATCTGCAGGATTTTTAGTGGGTTTTTTTTTTCCCCTGGAGAAATCATTACTAATGACCCAGAAGATCTTGAATCTGACCTGTAAAGGTGAGCATGTGAGCTGAAACCTAAGACATTAACACTGCCCTTTCTGGTTTAGACCTCAACTTTTGTATTTTACATGAATAACTATATTACTTGACTTGTGGAGGACAGATACACTGCAAATTGCTACATTATACCAGCTACCAGTTTATTTATGACACCCTGTCCTGCATCTGCTTCTCCCCAGCTTCTGTAACTTCACCAAACAAAGTAACAAAGGCCAAAAATCTTTGCCAAAGTTTGTATTTCCAAACTCAGTTTGGCCGAGCTGTAGGTCTGACCTCCTGGTTGCTCTGAAAATGCTTTGCCTGTGTCAAAGTTGGCAAAAATCACTGTATATAATCACAGGGGGATGCGACATGATACAGAGAGCACACTTAATTCTTCTTGGGATTAATATTTCACAGAGAGTGGTATTAGCCTGACTAACTTCTAGCTCAGTAACTCAAATGCGAAATGGCTTGGGAAAAGCCTGCCAGGGGCCACCCCTAGTCATAGAGCAGACCTGGGCTGGCAGGTAACTGGGAAGCCCTACAGCTGATCAAGAACCTACAAGAAAGAGAAACCAGAAACTGGACTATTTCTTAAATTCAGCAGAGCCCTATGAAACGGCAACAAGGATTCCACCTTGAAGCTGCTCCAGGATGCTCAGACAACACCCAGTCTTGCAGAATGAAAAACTGGGGCTGAATCTGCTGTGTAGGATATTGAAAAGGCTGAGGTGCTCAGGGAATTTTTTGCCTCAGTCTTCACTGGCAAGGGCTCCAGCCACACCGTCCCAGCTGCAGAGAGGATGGGTGGAGATTGGGGTACTGAAGAACTGCTCACTGTGAGTGAAGGCCAGGTCTGGGACCATCTAAAGAATCCAAAGGTGCACAAGACTTGACGAGATCCACCCATGGGTCCTGAGGGAATTGGCAGATGAAGTTACTAAGCCACTTTTCAACGTATTTGAGAAATTGTGGCAGTCTGGAGAGGTTCTCACTGACTGGAAAAGAAGAAACATAACCTCCATCTTCAAAAAGGGGAAGGAGGAAGACCCGGGGAACTACAGGCCCATCAGCCTCAGTGCCTGGCAAGACCATGGAGCAGATCCTCCTGGAAAAACTGCTAGGGTACATGGATATAAAGGAGGTGACTCGTGGCAGCCAATATGGCCTCACCAAAGGCAAATCGTGCCTGACAAACTCGATGGCCTTCTAAGATGCTATTACAGTGTCAGTGGACAAGGGAAGTGCCACTGATGTCATCTACCTGGACTTGTGCAAAGCATTTGATGCTGTCCCACACCCCATCCTGGTCTCTGAACTGGAAGGGCATGGGTTTGATGGATGGACCCCTCCATAGATAAGGAATTGGCTGGATGGTCACACTCAAAGAGTTGCGATCAATGTCTCAGTGTCCAAGTGGAGACCAGTGATGACTGGTGTCCCACAAGTAACAGTACTGGGACCAGTGCTATTTAGCATCTTTGTCAGCGACATGGACAGTGGGATAGAGTGCACGCTGAGCAAGTTTGCCGATGACAAACTGTGGAGTGGTCGACACGCTGGAGGGCAGGGATGTCATCCAGAGGGACCCTGACAGGCTTGAGAGGTAGGCCCATACCAACTTCATGAAGTTCAACAAGGCCACGTGCAAGGTCCTGCAGGTGGGTTGAGGCAATCCCAAGCACAAACACAGACTGAGCAGAGAACAGATTGGGAGCAGCCCTGAGGAGAAGGACTTGGGTGTGTTTGTTGGCAAGACAACATGAGCCAGCAGGGTGCACTTGCAGCCCAAAAATTGAGCTGTCTCCTGGGCTGCATCAAAAGGATTGAGACCAGCATTATAAAATGGACATGGATCTGCTGGAGCGGGTCCAGAGGAGGGCTGCAAAGGTGAATAGAGGATTGGAGCGCCTCTGCTATGAAGACAGGCTGAGGGAGCTGGGATTATTCAACTTAGAGAAGAGAAGGCTCTGGGGTGACCTAATAGCTGCCTGCCGATACAGGAAGGGGGCTACACGAAAGTCGGAAAAGGGCTTTTTACAATGGCTCATAGTGACAGGACAAAGGGCAATGGCCCGAAACTGAAAGAAGGCAGATTTAGATTAGGTATTAGGAAGAAATTCTTCACCATGAGGGTAGTGAAGCACTGGAACAAGTTGTCCAGGGAAGCTGTGGATGGCCGTCCCTGGAAGTGTTCAGGGCCAGGATGGATGGGGCTTTGAGCAACCTGGGCTGCTGGGAGAGAGGTGGCTCTGCCCACAGCATGAGGTTTGGAACTGGATGATCTTCCAGGTCCTGTCCAACCTTAACCATTCTACGATTCTATATGCCGAGATTTGTCAATAACAAATTGGCAACGATGAAGCTAGAATTTGTGATATGGTAAACAGAAAGGATGGTGTGGTTTTTACATACGCACAAACTCACGAGCAAGGCCCTACAATGCTGGAGGATTGAGCCCTTGCCATAAAAGGGAAAAAATTAATGCAAGTTTGGTTTGTGTGATGAATTTTTAAACGCTTGTTGCTTCACAGTGCAGTAGGTCGGATGACAGACAATTTTAAATAAGTCCTCCATTTTTAATATTAAGATACAACAGAGCTCACAGTTCTAAATTAGCCTGATAAGCAAATTAATCTGCGCTAACTGGTTTTCAATAGTTCAATGATGGCTTCTTAGACTCTGGACTCACGTCATTATGTCATCTAATTTAATACGAAGTTCTGAGAACTGCGCACTGGCAGCAGCTCTGGCTATAAATCAAAGCTTCTTACTCGGAGAGACCAGGGTTATGACATCATACTGAGGCAACTGGGCAGAAGACAATGGTCCTTCTGTGCAGGTCTGAATCTGGGAGAAATATTTCAGTCAGTCCTGCAAACCCACATTTAAATGAAAGGCCTATCTAGCAGGTAAAAAGTTAATATATCAAACCTTGAAGAAAAATAATAAATCATGTACATTCAGTAAAGGGAGTAAGAAAGTGCTTAAATATAAATTACACGCAATTTTTTGACCATTCTAACAAGTCTGTTTGCTTTTACACTTTAGCAATCCAGACAGGTTTTTAAATTTTTTTTTGGGGGGGGAGGGGGAAGGGTGCTGTGAAAATATGTGAACTAAGAAAACATAATCATACAAATTAAACAGATGTTTATCCTGATTAAGATTTAACTAACAAATTTCCATTTCCATCTAGTATTATCCATGCAGACATTTATGGCACTATAATGTATTTATGTTACCCTTAAGTTTGATTGAACCTATCAAACAAAACAGCCACCTTTCACAGTGCAGACTATGATGTAGTTCCCTGGCATCGGCACACAGATTTTTCTTAGCAGATGAAAATCAAAACATTACTTTTCTCATCATGTGTGCACACACACATGTCTTCAAGTTCTGGACTTAATGTCTCATAATTGGTAAGAATCTGGGATGCGCCTTTAAAAGAAGATTGAGGAGTCAGGTGGCTAAATCTCCGTTACTGCGCTGAGCTCTGAAATGTCATTTGTGCCTTCAAAATCATAGACTCATAGAACCACTATGGTTGGAAAAGACCTTTAAGATGATCAAGTCCAATCGTTATCTAACTCTACCAGGCCCGCTACTAAACCATGGCCCTGTGCAGCACACCTAGACGGCTTTTAAACATGTCCAAGGATTGCGATTCAACCGCTTCCCTGGGCAGCCTCTTCCAGTGCTTGACAACCCTTTCCATGTAGAAGTTTGACCTGTTTCTGACCTAAACCTCCCCTGGGGCAACCTCTTGCCCTACCAGTTGTAATCTGGGAGAAGAGACCAACCTCTATGTTGCTACAATCTCCTTTCAAGTAATTGTACAGAACAATGAGGTCTCCCCTCAGCCTCCTTCAGACTAAACAACCTCAGGTCTCTCAGATGCTCCTCATAAGACTTGTTCTTTAGGCTTTTGCCCTTGCCCAGCTTTGTTGCCCTTCTCTGGACCCTCTCCAGCACCCCAAGGTCTTTCTTATACCGTGGTGCCCAAAACTGAACACATACTCAAGGTGTGGCCTCACCATTGCCAAGTACAGTGGGACAATCACTTCAGAATCACTTCAAGCCATGAGCATCCAGGTTCTCCAGGAGAACGCTATGGGAAACGGTGTCAAAATAATTCTAGGTCTTGGGGAAAGGCAATGCACTGCCATCTTTCTGCCAACGTATCTGCTGCAGTGACAATCTCAGTGACGAGGGATGGGCACCCAACCCCAGGGATCTCACGAGACAGACGCTACAGGAGCCTCTGCAGATGCTGTCCATATTTTTCCCTAGGCACCAATTCAACCCAAACGTTTTCTAAAGGTCAAGTCTTTGCTTTTTAGTTAATAAAATCAGAGCGGGGTGACTCAGAAACAGAGGGAGTCTCACACTATCAAGAAGCTGCAGGAAGCACACACGTGCGATTGCAGTTCTTATCTCTGCAACTATCTGAACTTACTCACCCTCTTAGGGAGGGCTACCTCTAACCCATGTCTCCCTTCCCTCTCTGGGTGCGCACGTATATATTTTTACAGGCTGGGATGCATATGTACAGTTTTATACAAGAACAGCCACTGGGTAGATGGAAGCCTTGTGCGTACACCTCAGCCCATAATCTCGGACAGTGCCATTACCTGATTAGAAATTGCTTTCCAGCTAACTCATTTACTAAATGCTTCTCAGCAGCTGTTAAACTACTAGGTTATTCAACAGATATTCATGAGACAGAAGATTATATATGGAAGTTTCGTTAAACCGCGTGGGGAGGATTGCAAGGTAGGTGCAGGGCATTTGGGTTGTGCTAATACAGAAGAGACCTATTCGCTTTCTTTCAGAAGGAAAGGGGAAATTCTTAAAACGCATGATTCCTTTTCCATTGTAACAACTTATTAAATCCTACAATGTTGAAAAGGTTAAACCAAGTTCTGCAATAAGCCTGCCTGGGCTGCTTTACTGCTGCACTACCCAGCTCTACCAATACCACCCTGAGTTGTAGGTTTAACTGTGCACAACACCCAGACTGCACCAGCCAAAGCTTACCTATGCCACATTAAAATTCACTTGGTAGGACCTTTTGGATGATGCTGACATTACTCCTGCTATCCCGATGAAGGGAGAACAGCATGGCAGGGGCTGCAGGCAGGGGACAGCCTGATGCTCATCATCCCTGGCAGTCCTGCAGCCACCAAATCCTTTAGGATCAATCCCCTTTAGGATTGATCACTGGGCTGGATTAATTACAGCGATCAGCCACTTGGGGGAACAAAAATAAGCATCTTCTGTAATCCAGCCCATGTAACTCTAAACCCCATTCTCCCTCTTGGCTTTTAAGCTAATTGGAAGGTCCTAGAACCTGGTGCTTGGTCCCTGGCAGTCCTGCAGCCACCAAATCCTTTAGGATCAATCCCCTTTAGGATTGATCACTGGGCTGGATTAATTACAGCGATCAGCCACTTGGGGGAACAAAAATAAGCATCTTCTGTAATCCAGCCCATGTAACTCTAAACCCCATTCTCCCTCTTGGCTTTTAAGCTAATTGGAAGGTCCTAGAACCTGGTGCTTGGTAACACATGCATTTGAAATCACAGAACCATTTCGGCTGAAGAAGACCTTTAAGATACCAAGTCCAAGCACTAACCTAGCACTGTCAGGCCCACCACTAAACCATGTCCTCAGGTGCCACATCCACACATCTTTGACATACCTCCAGGGATAGGGATTCCACCACAGCCCTGGGCAGCCCATTCTAGGGCTTGACAACTATTTCAGTGAAGAAATATTTCCTAATATCCAATCTAAACCTCCCCTGACACAATTTGAGGCTGTTTCCTCTTTTCCTACCGCTTGTTCCTTGGGAGAATCACAGAATCACAGAATTGTTGA
>NW_009694163.1:0-11183 GCF_000703405.1 Apaloderma vittatum
CACTGGTCACCAGAGGCCAACTGGATGCAGCCCCATTCACGGCCACCCTCTGGGCCCAGTCATCCAGACAGTTTTTTACCCAGCGAAGGGTGCATCTGTCCAAGCAATGGGCTGCCAGCTTTTTCAGGACGGTGCGGGATGCCATTGGCCTTCCGGGCCACCTGGGCACTTGCTGGCTCACGTTCAACCAGGTCCCTCTCTGCGGGGCCGCTTTTCAGCCACTCCTCCCCGAGTCGGTAGCGCTGCAGGGGGTTATTGTGGCCAAAGTGTAGGACCCTGCACTTGGTCTTGTTGAACTTCATCCTGTTGTCCTCAGCCCATGGACCCAGCCTGTCCAGGTCCCTCTGCAGTGCCTTCCTACCCTCCGGCAGATCAACACTCCCCCCCAGCTTAGTGTCATCTGCAAACTTACTAAGGGTAAACTCAGTCCCCTCATCCAGGTCGTCAATAAAGATGTTGAACAGGACTCAGTACTGATCCTTGAGGGACACCACTGGTCACCAGAGGCCAACTGGATGCAGCCCCATTCACGGCCACCCTCTGGGCCCAGTCATCCAGACAGTTTTTTACCCAGCGAAGGGTGCATCTGTCCAAGCCATGGGCTGCCAGCTTTTTCAGGACGATGTGGGAGACTGTGTCAAATGCTTTGCTGAAATCAAGGTAGACCACATCCACAGCCTTCCCCGCATCCACTAGATGGATTGCCTGTTCATAGAAGAAGATGAGAGTGGTCAGGGAAGACCTTCCTTTCCTAAATGCATGTTGGCTGGGCCTGATCCCCTTGATGGCACTTGAGATGATCTGCTCCATAACTTTGCCAGGCACCGAAGTCAGGCTGTCAGACCTATAATTCCCTGGATCCTCTTTCTGGCCCTTCTTATGGATGGGTGTCGTGTTGGCCAACCTCCAGTCACTTGGGACCTCCCCCGTTAGCCAGGATCAGCAATGATAGAGAGTGGCTTAGTGAGTTCTTCCACCAGCTCCTTCAGCACCCTAGGATGAATCCCATCTGGGCCTATGGACTTGTTGGGATCTAAGAGGCACAGGAGGTCACTAACTACTTCCTCCTGAATTACGGGAGGAGTGTTCTGCTCCCCATCCCTACCTACCAACTCAGGAGCCCAGTTGCCCTGAGGACAGCCAGTCTTCTTGTTAGACTTAACAGAGATGGCCAGATTAAGTTCTAACTGAGCTTTTGCATCTCTAATTCTCTTTCTTAAAATACTCTTAAATACTTCCTGATTCACCTGCCCCTTTTTCCAAAATTGATATACTTTTGGGTGTTTGTTTGGTTTTTTTTTCCTTGAGTTCGTTCAAAAGCTCCCTGCTCAACCAGGCTGGTCTTCCTCTCTGACGGATCATTTTTTGGCACATAGGGACAGCCTGCTCCTGTGCCCTCAGAATTTCATTCTTAAAGTAAGCCTAGCCTTCCTGGGCCCCTTTGAGGGCTGTTTCCCAAGTGACTCTCTCTGAACCAGTGACCTGAATCGTCTGAAGTCAGCCCTCCAGAAGTCCAAGGTAGAGGTTTTGCTAACAACCTTCCTGGACTGCCAATGACTGGTTGTGTACAGCCTCCAGCAAATATCTGGGTAGCTGAAATCCCCTGTGAGAACCAGGGCCTGTTGTTGAGACGCTGCTATCAGCTGCTTGTAGAAGGCCTCATCAGCTTCCTCATCCTGATCAGGTGGCCTGTAATAGACACCCACAACAGTATCACCCGTTAACCTGTGTTGGCAGCATTGCTATCTCCAGGGGGAGCTGAAATATGTGGCAAGTATATGTATGCAGTGGTGATGTCAAGGATGCCCGGAGGCTGATAGTGAATGTTTGCTCTAACTACACACTTGAAAGTATTTAACTGTCTGCATGCTGTTACGAATCTTAACTTTCATGTGTATTGTACGCCATCGCAAAAAGTCCTGGTCAAGTTCTGAACTCATATGGCACCATTCAGCTTCAGACTAAAAATGATCAGTGTGTGTGTAGTGAATCTTTCAGGGTGGGAGAAAACAAGCAACATGAGGTTTATGTAACCTTGGATAGGCTGTTGTTAGCATTCTGCTTTTAAGTGTGGTTGAAATCTTTTGAAATTTGGATGTTTTAGCAACATCTCTTACTAAAATTTGTATTTGAAAATGACTTATTTTTATAACATTGCATGGAATAATCATTGACTAAAAGCTTTTTGAATAAGCTTTAGTTCATTTTAAAAAACAGCTGCAGAAAAATACATTCTTTTTCAAGTATCTGAGCTACATCCCTCCTCTAAATGCCCTTCTAGTTTTCTGTTAAAGAGTGTCTGGCTTCACTTCATTCTGACTGTGTTTAAAGGCCGATACACAAGAGGGGTTCTTCATATACTTCAAGATTTTGAGATACTGGCAAGTAACACTTAGAAATCGGGTCTACAGTGCTCTGTTGTGGTTTTAAAGGGTGTGTCTTCAAGGTAAAATCTTGAAGCCGGTGAGAATTTAATCATTTTATTATGTGTCTTAAATATGCAATGCATTGATTAAATATTTTTTACCGTATTTCATGGGGCGAGGGGAAGCGTTGGTGGTAAAAAGATGGGCTTTTGACTGTTAGCTGTTTGAGATTCAGGCAGAGGGGGAAAAAGTTTTATTCTTGGTAAGAATTGCTAGAAACTAAGCTAAAAAAAGTCAATATGATCTTTGAAGGCTCATGCCTTCCTGATGTTTAGCACCTTCAGCAGTGTGAACATGCACATGTGTTAGTTTGGGGAGAACTTGTGGCTTGTTTGGCAATACTGGTGATCAGATGTAGGAAATGTCAAACTGGTCATTCACTCAAGATCCAGTTTTTATGTTTGGGCTTTGCTCATTTTAGGCTTTCTGGTTTTGAGAGTCAGATTTTTAACACTTCTGACTAAGAGACTGTTAAATGAATCCCTAGTCAATAGTGCTTAAAATACAAGCAAAATACCCTTGATCCTCACATACTGAATTATTTTTATTAATTCAACGGTGCTTCCAGAATTTTTTAGTTCTTTTCTTTTTTCCCCATATGTGGACTACTACTATCCTTTTTTTTTTTTTTTTTAATCCTCTTTACCTCTGGAAATAATTCTGATTATGATGTGGTAAACAGAGTAATCAACAGAGCTACTAGTCATTGGGAAATGTTCTTTTCACTGCATAAATTTAGGGACTGAATGTTTTAAAGGGTTTTATTTTACTGAAACATAATGCTTACACAAAACATGTTACAGATACTTTGTTATTATATTGAGCTCTATAAATAACTTTAAATTGTGTTAAAGTTGGGGTGGAGTGGAGAAGAAAAGACTTATCTAACTACTAAAGCAGAGGAGTGAGTTCCAGGCATTTATGATTCTGGTTTTTGTATCTTCTGCATCATGGGAAATCTAAATTATTTTTCTGCTCCTCCTTTTTTTTCTTCCTCTTTAAAATGAGAATTTGCCCAGGTTCAGTGCTGTCAGCAAAAAATTTTGTAGTGATTTTTGAGCTGAGGTCAGATATTTCAAGTGCATAGCAGGAGAATACCTGAGCAATTAAGTTTTCCAAATAAAATAGAGATGCTGCCTTTTTATTAATCACATGCTTAAAATCATGTTCTTTTAACTGCTGAGTACTCTCATATCTTCCTGCAGCTGCAACTAGTGTCTCGCTTTTCAGAGGAAGTGAAACCATATAGACTCAGAGGTCAAATTGTGCAAGTATCTCCTTCTTTACCTGTACAGACAACTGGCAGAAAACTTGTTTTATTGCAGTAATCTTATTTTTTTTTAATGCAGAGTTGCAAAATGTTCATAATCACCCAAAGACAATGTGAATAGTTCTGTACTTTGTAGTCCAGTGGTCAGGGTAACTTTGATCCTATATCTGAGCCAGAAACTATTTTCTGAAAATCTAGTCTAATTTTTTTTGCTTTCATATGTTCTCCACATTTTATAAATATCTTTGATAAAGATCAAATCTTCCAGCAGTCTTTCTTGAAAAGAACTGAGTTTTAACACCTCAAACGTTGCAAGGTTTGTTTCCCAGCCTATAGTACTTCCATATCTTTAAAGTATGGACTTAAGAACTGGGACCAATGTTTGAGCAGTAGTCTTAAAAATTCATTGATGAAGGAGCAAGAGGGTTTGTTTCTTTTCATAGAATCATAGAACAGTTTTGGCTGGAAGAGACCTTCATGGTCATCGAGTCCAACCTTTTCCTAGCCCTATGAACACCACTGAACCATGTCCTTCAGTGCAGCATTTGCCCATCTCTTAAACACCTCCAGGGACAATGACTCAACCACCTCCCTGGGCAGCCTGTTCCAATGGCTGACAACCCTTTCAGTACAGAAATTCTTCAGAATATCCAACCTGAACCTCCCCTGGCACAACTTAAGGCCATTTCCTCTCATCCTATCACTCTCCAATAGGCAGAAAAGACCAATCCCTGCCTCGCTAGGACCTCCTTTCAGGTAGTTTCAGAGAGCCGTAAGGCCTTCTCTCAGTCTTCTCCAGACTAAAGAGCCCCAGGTCCCTCAGCCGTTTGTCGTTGGACATATGTTCCAAATCCTTTACCAGCTCAGTAGCCCCACTCTGTGCCCTCTCCAGCACTTCAGTGTCCCTCTTGTAGTGAGGGGCCCAAAACTGGACTCAGTACTTGAGATGTGGCCTCACCAAAGCTGAGTACAGGGCAATGATCACCTTTTATTGGACAGTACTGTGTGCCTTTTATAACATGAACTTTTTTTTCTTTTTTTGCTGCAGCACTGTTCTGAGAACTGATGTTGTTATTTATAACAGCTTCTAACTGCCTCCTGATGGCCCGTAAGTCTTGTTCTAAAAAGACCCTAGATTATTTTCTGTATCAGATATGTTACTTCTCCAATTTTTATTTATTTACTTTTTTATGTATTTTTTAAAGTGATCACTTTGCTGGGAAAGTCAGACAATACTCATATTCTGTCATTCTTTTCAGAGACTTACCATTCTCTAGTTCAGTTGAACTGTTAACAGTATTGGGCCAAGAATCAATTCCTTGAGGTCTTCACTGGAAAAAGTTACACTGCTTTATAACTTACCATTAATAACTTTATTTGGAGATTGTCATTGAACAAATCTTTGATCTGTCTAAGATGTGTTCTACTAAAAGTATGTAATATATAAAAATTATGAAATATTATAATGCTGAACTTTATCTAATAGTTCTTGTGTTAAACTTGTCCCATTTTATTCTGCCAATATTTCTTGTAAGTTTAGGAAAATGAGCTCTTTTGAGGTTTCAAAAAAAATAAGTTCCTTTCCTGGTGCCTTATTCCTTCTGTACAAGTCACGTGTTAGTAGATAGCTGAGGTGATGCGATTCTTACAATGCATTTACCAACTACTGCTTTCTCTAACAGGTGACTGCTTATGCTTTGTCTATCAAAATTATACTTAGGATTTACGTTATCCTGCACTGGATTCAGCCTTTCTGTAGATAAGTGTATCACATGCTGCTCTAAGATTCTGAGAAAGTTTTGTTGCCTTCGATTGTTCAGCAAATATTTCCAAGATCCTGATTTGTCTGTGTTACCCATCATTCCACCTGTTTTAGACACTGTTTCATTCTCTGAATGCATCTGTATTAGATGTCCAGCTCATTACAGTTACCCTTTTCTGATAGTCCATTTTCAGATGTGTTTATTAGCTTTGTAATCCATAAGCATTTGGTGACAGGCTGTTGCCTGGGCTTCTGAAGCAGAGACAGATTTTTAAGAAAAGTGGTCCCTTGCTGGATTTATTACAGAGCACATGCATACATCACTGAAATGTTTTGGAGATAAAATGTCATAAAAAGATTCTGAAACAGAGTTGTTAGAATTATTTATATTCTTTGCACTTGATCACCTGCCCTGTTATTTATTATCTATACACTTTGAGTGTTAATGTTAGTATATTGATAATTTTGGAATATAGAATTGTAGAGTCGCTTAGATTGGAAGGGACCTTAGATCATCTAATCCAACCTCACTGCCATGGGCAGAGACGCCTCCCAGCTAGACCAGGTTGCTTGTCATTAGGGTTGGAAAAGACCTTTAAGATCATCTAGTCCAACCATCTACCTAACACTACCATAACCGCTAAACCATGTCTCAAAGTGCCACATCTACATGTTTTTTGAACGCTTCCAGGGATGGCGACTCCACCATTTCCCAGGGCAGCCTGTTCCAATGCCTTGCCACTCTTTCAGGTTTTTTTTCATGATATCTAATTTAAATCTCCTGTCTGTTCTTTAGCACAACATTCTGAGAGTTGACTTCCTTTTTTAATTAGTGATTATCATGCTATTATCCATCTTCTTCATAGTCCTTGAGAAGCTACATCTTCTCTGGATTGTGACTCTGACTCTCCTGCTAGATTCCAGTACTGTTTGCCTCTTGTAATCTCTGGGCTTCTTGTCTGGATCTGGTCTCTAGGCTTTTTGTTTGTTCTTGTTTTTCTTGCTTCTGCATTTGAAAGTGCTGATGTCTTTGTCTGACCTACCAGACTCCAAAGTGGATCCTAAGCAGCACAACAGAAATGGACTTTCAGCATTCAGGTTTTATCATTGTCATTTGACCCACAGTGGACAAGAATGCAGACAGGATCTTGCTTAGCTGTGGAATAGTTTAGGGACATTGCAGCTTGAATGGGATGAGATTTTAGCTACAAAGTTCAAAGAGCGTACCCGAGCTATTTATTCTCCTGGATCATGATGAGAGGAGGTCAATGGAAGTTTTCCACAGATGCAGCAACTCCTACGAGCTATTTCCATTCTGCACATTTGCAATATGAAAGAGCAATGGTCTTTTCCTGTCAGTCTCATTCTTAGTAATGTGTAATACACTTTTTGAGATAATTTCAAGAGATTTTAAAGAGATCCATCAAGAAAAAGACAGTTTGAGTCTAGGATATTTCACACAAGGTAATTTATAAAGCTACAAGAGTGTTAATACGGGTGTACAAGGTACTGCTGATAGTTCCTGAGTGCTTTAAGGGTTTGCCCATACAGAAGAATAAATTAATTCAGACTGGAAGAGGTGTAGAAAAGGGGCAACTGAGATGATCTGGAAGGGCTGGTTTACGTGAGGAGATCAGAAGAGTTTGGCTTGTTCAGTTTAGCAAAATAAGGACTGAGGAGGAATATGATTGCTTTTTGTAAATATATCAAGGGAATAAATACTGGGGGAGGGGGGAGCAGGGAGAGAGACAGTGCTATTAAAACTGAAAGATAATGTTGGCACAGAAACAAATGCATATAAATAAAGCTGGAAATTAGGAGATGGAGTCTCCAAATCAGCTGAGCCTTCTTGTGATAGTAGTTAGGGGGAGGAACAGAGCAAGTTTTAAGATGGATCTGAATTTATGATGAAAGTGATTTGATGATTTGGAACTGTTATTAGAGTCTGCAAAAGAATTGGAAGGAATAGTATTGTACAGTCCTTTTTCTTTATTCTTGTTGATGGTAATTTTTAACTGCTGTGAACTTTGAATTTCTAAAGGACAAAATTTACTCTTTCTTGATTTGACAATATTACGAAAAAAAGGAAAAAAATGGACATTTGCCATAAAAGATTGCTGGTGATTGATGCGTTAGCCCAGTAGATTTCAACTTTTCTCAAGCAGTAACTCTGAAGAGTTAGTAAAAATATAGAGTAATAGAACATTTGTAAAGTCTATGTACCAATATTCTGTGATTTCTGTTGGAGTGAAGAATTTAGGACTATGTCATTCCTCACAACACAGGCTCGCATAATTGGCAAAAACTATGAACATTTATAAATGTGATGAAATCCTCCCTTTGAGTTTCTGCTGTCTGAAATGCTATTAAAGGGCTGAGTAAAGGTTTGAATGATCTCCATGTTCCATTTCAACCATTTATTTTCATGTGTTAAATAATACCGATTGCTACAATTATCTTGCAAAAAAATACCTGGCAAGATATGAAGCCAGGTGAGATGTGAAGCTTTTCATTTGAGGAGTTTCTCTGTCAGGTACAGTTAAAGAAAAATTAAGAACTTTTTTAAAAATTCGCACAGCAGCATCTGCTTAGGAAGGAAAAACAGCTATTTGAAAATTCTGCAGAACCTTACCTGTGACTTGTTCCAATGGTACCATGAATAACTGTGTAGTCTTAGTATTTCATTATTCTATTCATTTCCATGATACACATAATCATGTATGCAATATATAATAGGCATATATAATGAGAGTCACTTAATTGGATTATCATTTGAAAATATTTATACTATTTAACTTAGATTACCTGAGTGTCTAGATAATGTTTACTTTTTCAGTTTCACATTTGAGTATCTGCAAATGGCATACTTCACTTTCTTTTTTTGAAGATCACACTTATGTCTTATCACATCTCTCTGCTTTGCTTGTGAAGGTCAGAGGCCTCCTCCGTGCCCCTGAAGAGGGTGCTCACTAGCACCAGGCAGCAGAATTGAAAGTGAAAACTAAGCAGATATGGAGAAACACTGAAAAGGGAGATGAATTCTCATAAGGCAGAGGGAAAATAATAGGGCCAAAATGTTTTGATATTGTTGCTATTGTACTTAGCCCCACACCTACTTTGAAATAACAGCAAGGATGCAAAATAACTTTTCTCACTTAAAAAGGGAAACAAAAGCAAGAATTATAGAAATCGCTGAGAAAACAGTGATCTACCAGAAGAATTAGTTTTATAAAATGAATAATTTAGAAAATCATCCTTTTCTGTGCCTATAAATACATCTGCAATCTGCACTGATCTTGTAATAAATGTAAGCAGTTTGATACATTGCAAAATTTGGGCATTCCACTGTTACCAGCCTTCAGCAAAATATCTTTCATGGTTCAGCTTGGATGGCTTTGGTGTTCAGTGGAGACAAATTTGAAATGAGATCTAGGGTATAGTTTTTGAAGGATTCGTGCTTGTGCTTAGTATGAAAAATGTATGTCTAATGCTGTGGTGTTGAGTACGTGCACAGTCTGTTAGTTCTTAAGTAAATGTGTGAGGTTTAGCAGAACTAGAACCTCTGATGTAGCAAAGGAAGAGCTATAGAACCAATAGAACCAGAGTTGTCTTTAAGTTGTGTTGATCCCTTTTGTTGTCAGATAAGTATATTTAGGTCACTACTATTTTTCATTTTGTTACCATCTCTTATCAAGTGAGAGTCTGTCTTTGCTGTGGTTTATGTCAAGGTTCTCTTCTGAATGATGCAGCCAGTTCGCAGTATTTAACATAGCAGAGAACTTAGAGGAATTGAGGTTAAGACCCTGTTGTGCTAGATGCTGATTGAGGATTCTGAGTGACCTGTCCCAGAGACTTTACACTTCCTTTTTTGCTTTAAAGAGGCTGGACTCCTTTTAGGAAAATGGGAAATAGCATCACCATGCAAGTCTTCCTTGTTAGAGCAGCGGCGCTAGTCATTTAGTACTTTGATTTGTAACAGTGTTGTAATCTAAATAGGAAGCAGGTGGAGTTACAACTGGGTGCAATACTTCGGATATTAATGGCTTGGCTTGGCAGTGGAATTCTAAAGCTGTATATACTATTTCTGTCTTAATTATGCATTCATTAAAAGCTTTTATACCCAACAGAATAAAGTAAATATTGTTTGATCTCTGTAGTGTGCTCCCAGACTGTAGATTTGCACAGCAGGGTCTTGATAATCTGAATAAATTGTATTTCCCCAAGGAGTTTATCTTTCAAATAAGGTCATAAAGAAATGCATTCTTTTCCCTTAGTTCTCCTTGTGCTTTTTCTGCTATTTATAACATGGAACAGAGGAGTAGAGGTATATTGTAGTCTGCTGTGTACTTGCTTATGATTAACTCTAATTTATCAATCTGTTACTTCTTTTCCGTGGCTTGAGCAAGGCAATTATTCTTTAAAATATAAATGAATAAAGATGAATTTGGAAGGAATTTAAATACAGTGTTTATATCTGTTATTCCTGTTTGACAGTTGATCATATCTCTGTATTAAAATATACCTCTGTATTAAAGCACGGACAATGTCACATCCTTTATTTTCAATATTTAATGTTGTCATCTTTCAGATTATGTTTGTTCGGAGAACCGATTTTCTTTTATGAGAGTTTTAAATGTCAGCTCATTGTTAAATTGATTTGGCATCTAAGGGTTGATACCACTGAATCAGAAGACCAGTAGTGTAGAAAAATGGATTCTCTTGCTTCAGAGAGGGGGAAGTGGGGCAATGTATGGTAAGTAGAATGCATGTGATCAAAGACAGTTTCTCATTTTAGAAGTAGACACTGATAAATAATTTGGCCAATTTATTAAATTGGTTTGAATTTACTGTGAGATTTTAGAGCTGTCTCAACTGTTAGTTGTAAGATCCTTATAGGTGATCTTAGACGTATTTTCTTAGTCTGTGTTTCAGCAGTGTAGCGTATATCATATTAGAAGAGATAGTATCACTACTTTTCCCTAATTCTCTTCAGCTCTTAGTGACAGTTCCTCTTGTGTTCATATTTCATCCTTCATTTCAAAAAAGTGACATATCGTAGAATCATAGAATGGCCTAGGCTGGAAGGGACCTTGGAGATCATTTAATCCAACCTCCCTGTCATGGGCAGGGATGCCTCTCAACTAGATCAGGCAACACATGGGGACCGAACGGGAATATATTTAAAAGTTTATAAAAACAAGATTAAAAGTTTCAATGATTTACGTCAGCCTGTTGTGTATTGCATGTTTTTACAGAACTTGTACTGTGATACAGTATGGGAAGAAAGTTGCACATGACTTTTAAATTTTGAAGCTGCTCGTTTAACACGATATAATAAAATTAGTGGAAAACAGAGACTGCCAGAACTCTTACTCATAAGCACACCTAAGTTTAATTTCATAATAATCTATTTCATTTTTTAACAAAGTTTTTAATGCAGTCACAAGTTTAGTTTGTAAGTCTATTCAAAACAGACTGAGTTGACAATAATTGCTTTGATACTTACTTTTGAATTTTTTTTAAAGCTAGAAGGTAAGGTACATTTTTTTTTTTCCTTTTTTGCAATTACCTTAAATATTGCGGTTTAGTCTGATGCTTCTGGAAGTCTTACTGCATATGAAGAGCTAAGTTATCTGATCTGTGATATATATCTTGCAATCTCAGTCTGACATTGTTGTCCTCTAGTATCATCACACAGACAGTAGTATATATATATATATATATA
>NW_009694164.1:0-9534 GCF_000703405.1 Apaloderma vittatum
TCTTACAGATATCTAACTATTCCTTGTCAAATTCCAAAAAGCCAGCAATGTTCATAATGATCTTTCACGTACAGATTGTTCAGCAAAAGATTGGCAGTACTTAGTTTAGCATTTTAGTTATTTTAATATCTCGTTCCCAACTGAAATCTAAAAATTAAACCATAATTTCATCTGTAACATTCTTATCTAGTTGGTAAGTATGGTCTTGCTCCTGTAGTATCTACTCTGTCACGTTCCTCCTTCAAAGATGTAAATGGAGTGGAAAATCAAGAGCTCCAGACTGAGATGGGATGACAGGCCAATAAATACAGGGGATGCTTGGACATGTATTATTTTAAGGCTTTCAACTGAAATATTTAAACACTTTACTCCTGTCTTATCTTTGTCTCTAGAATCCATTATTAACATACAGCTTTTCGGGGTAATTAAAAAAAATGCTTTATGATGTTTCTCGAAGTCTATATATTTCACATGCAACTCTGCTTTTCTGATACTTAAAGCTTTGTTTTACAGTCCTTAAAATCCTGAGAATGTAACTCTGTGTAATTAAAAAGAACTTTGCAGCTCTTGCAAGAAGGAATGAAAGCAAACTAAAAAGAAAAATATATTCTTTCATGCACATGAATACTGTCAGAAGTTTAGCTCAAGCAAACATAAACTTTTAAAATTTCATTTTAACTTTGTATATTTGGATTCTACCCACATGTAAGAGTATGCGAGTCACTTCCTAATTTATATCCTCTTTGGCAAATTGTTATTCAAAGATAAAAAATGAAAGGCTGCTCATGTTAAAGAGGGTATTTCTGACTATGAAATATAGAAAGAGCTCAACATCTTCCTCATGGTTCATCACATGTCAAGGAACACAGCTATTTTGGTTAATGACAAACAGCATATGCTATCCATCTAGAAAAGTACATTATTCAGTCTGTCAGCTTCTGCACTCTCTGCTATATACTTTCTGCATCTGAATGTGATTAGCAATAAAGATTCTAAGACTCTGCAAAAAATACTGATAACAAGATAGGATGGGTATATTGGATGTATGAAAAAAGAATATATGAAAACAGAAATTTTTGCCACGGTTTCAGAGCATGAAAATTGTACAAATCTACAATCAAATATTTAAAATCTCCTCTAAACATATTTAAACTTATGCTGAAGATATATATCAAACCCTATCAGATGTTCTCATTGTTAATGTTGCAATGCAAGTTTAGAGAGTAGTGGATTTTTAAGTCTGATGGGTATTTTAAATAAAATGCAGAAAATACATTAATTTGGACCAAGCTAAAACATTGTTAAAAAATTGTTTTAAAAAACTTTAAGGTCACACCAAAATATTTTATTTGATACAAAACATGTGACTAACTAACCCCTATTTCTTGTTTTAAAAATGGATCTCAAAAAAGAACACATTATTTCTCAAATTAAAAAATGAAAATGAAGGACTTAAAAAAATCTAAAATAAAATCTAAAATAAACAATTCTGTTACAATAATTCCAAATAGAATGCTGTGAAATTATCAAAACTTTCTGTTCTTTTTTTTTAAAACAAATCAAGGACACATCAAGTAATTTATGTCCTTCTGGAATTATTTTTCAATTAATAAGAAAGTTGCCAAATTCTATGTTTGTCCATCAAAGACTCTAAATCCTCTATTTACATAAACCATACACTCATCTTCCTGTATTGTATCTGTATTTCTGAAATAAACCTCAAGAAATCTCTACATTCTTCTAAAAAGATGAATGTAATCAAGATATCAGTAAATTATTCAGTTCCCTTATCATCTTCTGCTAAAATCTCTACATTCTTCTAAAAAGATGAATTTAACCAAGATATCAATAAATTATTCAGTTCCCTTATCATCTTCTGCTTTATTTTTTTTGTTGTTGGTTTTATATTATAATTTTTTATTGCAGGGGGAGGAATTTCATTTCAGTCAGACTTATTTTCTTGCCATGAGACTTTGACCTAAGGAAGAGTTGTCTAGGAGTATCTAGCCCTGATTTTCTTTTAAAGGACAGGACTTTGGAACAAACCTGATTTCTCTGAAGAAAGAGTCTTGTTACTCCTCTGAGGTTCTGTGCAGCTCAGTCACATGGAAAAGAAGACATCGGTGTCTGAAAAAGTGCTCATTCATGTACACCTGTATATTGAAAAGAATGTACAGAAGGTGAAATGCAGTTTAATGTTTTGTACTTGCTTTGGTGGGATAGAGTTAAATTTCGTCATAGTAGCTGCTATGGGGCCATGGTTTGGATTTCTCCTCCTCATTGAACTCTACCACCGAGCAGGCTGGGGGGGCATGAGAGGGGACACAGCCAGGACAGCTGACCCTAGCTGACCAAAGGGATATTCCATGCCATACAGCACCATGCTCAGCAATAAAAATAGGAGGGAGGTTGGTGGGGGGGCTGCTGGTCAGGGACTGACTGGGCATTGGTCAGCTGGTGGTGAGCAACTGTCTTCAATTGCATCACTTGTCTTTCCTGCATTCTATCTTTCCCTTTCTTCCTCCTTTTTCCATTATTACTATTATTATTATCATCATCATCATCATCACTATTATTATTAAATTGTTTTCATCCCAGTCCATGAGATTTCTCACTTTTACACTTCTGATTCTGTCTACCATCCACTGGGGGCAGGGAGTGAGTGGAAGGTTGTGTGGTGCTTAGTTGCTGGCTGGAGTTAAAACATGACACTATATTAAATGCAATGAAAATTAATCCATTTGCATAATTAAAAAAAATAATGTGGTTACAAAAAATCTGAGGTTCTTTCTTTTGGTTCCTACTGCTAATAAAATCAAAAGCTCTTCCACATAAATTTTTAATTTTGGGTAAACCACCTTTTTTCTTCTGAAAAGTCTTTGATCAGTTATCTCTAGATCAGTTTTATTCCCAAACTGCAGCATTGAATTATGCTGTCCTTTTACATTAGTGAGTGATTACACATCCAGGTTTTTTTAACTCTTCTGACATCCTGATCAATGTGAGGGAGAGAATTAATCAGAATTATAAATTTCTAGGCATCATAATTTACAAGGACTCTGAATCTTTTCTGCAGCAGTGGATTCTTGCAACATCCTCATTAGATATTATATTACAATTTAGAGTTATAAAAAAAATCACTGAAACATATTTCTTCCAGCCCACCGCTAAGGCTAATAAGACTTGAGTTCTTTCACTTTTAACCAAAGCGAACAAGTGATATGCATTTTACTAAAGGGAAAAGACATCACCATGATGCCTGATAATAAAGAAGAGAAAATGCTTCTGGGCACGGTACCTCTCTTCTGGTTTCCAAAATCACCATTTCTTACTTTCTGTTTTAAGTGCTCCTGCTGTTTTCATAACAGTGAATCACTTTTTTCAAAATATAAATGAAGGTAGTAAAAGACAGTTCTTTTTTCTAAAGGATAACAGGAGTTGCTGGATGTTATACTCAACTGCAGCACTCCAATCGGTCTTCTCTATGAGTATGTGTAATTGTCACATGTTTAGAGAGACCCTTGAATTTCAGGCCCTTTTCCCATTTTCTGTTGCTTTCCAGCTGGCTGTCACTGATATTCCCCAAGACAGGCATCTTTCCACCAGCTGGACACACTTCCAACCACCTTCTGCAGCTTGGAGGTACTTTGATGCTCCATGTCCCTGCAAATGGCTTAAAATCTATTGTACTCAGTAACTTGTACTTTGCAGTATGATTCCCATTGCACTCTGTTAGAAAAAGAGGTACCAACAAAGCTGTAAAGTCTTAAGACCTTTCCTCTAACACTTGGTTGTGAAAAGAAGTTTAGTAAGGGTGTCATAACTTACCTTTATGTGTGAAAAGCTGTCCTCTGATATGTAACGATGCTTTTGAAATACAATTTTCTCACTGGGAAACCAGAGGAAGTATCATCAACGGGCTACCTAATAAACAATCTGTTCATAAGCTATAAAAGCAGTTCTTCCAGCACGTCTGAGTTCATACAAGTCTATAGACTCTCTAATAACACAGAGTTCAACATGTTGCGACTGCAGGTGAATGACGGATTTAAGAAAGGTTCAGCTAACTGATAAGGACATGGAAGCCTACAAGACATGGCATGAGAAGCTGCTGGACATGAGAGAAAACAGTGTGAGAAGCTGACTGAAGTTACAGACAGTGCCGTGGGGGATGGCTGGGTGTCACAGGTAGTTAAGGGGGAGCTAGGGGAGAAGTGAGTGAACCCCACAGAGAGTTGGAAGGGAGCACTAGAAAAAATTCTGAAAGAAGTCATGCAAGGCCAGTCCCATATAGGGCTGAGATTACTCAGTAACAGTATAATAAGTATCAAGGTTGTGTGCAGTGGCAACAAGACTGAGAACAATGAGAAAAAAGATTAAATAGAGAAGGTTGCTTAGCTAGGTGGAGACTGAGGTGGAGGAAGCGAGGTACAAGGGTGGTGAAAATTAAGGTCAGGAAATAATAAAAAAGAACAACAAGGTATGTAAGTCATTTGCCAGTCCTATCTGAAGGTACCTGTCAGCAGTCTTGGGCACAACCACTGCCACTGGAGGATGACAAGGGAACAAACTTGTCCCATGGCCATGAGAGCTGCAGATGACGGAGTAGGTGTTTTTTCAGATGAGCAAAGGGAAAACACAGATTGATGACTCAAACACCCTAGTATCATTAGTGACCGCTACAGGTCTGGTGGCACTAGTAGCAGCCATCACCTCATAACGCAAAGCAGCCATCCTTGCACAAGTGTATTAATGATATTAAGGCTTAAAACTTTCTACTAGCTCTTGACAGAGAACAAAGGAAGGAGGAAACAAAATGTACTTAAGAATGGTAACGGATGTAAACGAGTCTGTTCATCAAATACAATCTTCTGACACAAGCAAACTCCATCACAAAAGTCAGATGCTGAGATGAACAATGTGGGCCAGGACACTTCTAATTCGTATGTCAGTGCCACTAGTAGAGTAATATCAATGCTCCACAAGTATTTCAGGAAAGTAGTTTGAAACTGCTGCCACTTGGACCAGTTCAATGCACTTCCCAACACCATCAGCTCAAAACTGGAGAGACATTTTACTTTATATGTGTAATTTTAGCATAAGATAACTTAAAACGCTCCCAGAGCCATTGCATGTTTCTGCATTAGTTTTAGAGCACATACTAGGCAAAGGCTAAAGAAATTTCATGTTATCAGATGCGTGATGCCAACATACTTCAGGTAAGGTGTTACCACTCTATTATGAAAGCAACTGGAGGTTTGGGGCAGGGAATGTGGTTTTAGTGAGTTTTGAGCAACAAACATGAACTCTCCTCTTATTTATGTTATAGCCCCTCAAACTACTCTAATCTCCAAAAAAGATATAAAGGCTCAGATCTGTATTTTTTCAACATATATACATGTAATGAAACATGTATACAGATCTTTTTTGCAAGGAGTAAGCTTCCTACTTGCTAGGTAGATTTAAGTCTAAGTATAATGAAAATAATTACAGTATCTGAAGGTATAACATCAATATTTGTGCTCTTCCCACAAGTAGTTTGCTAACATAGTATATGTTTAAACTATCAAGTATTTATCTCATTTTTTTTGTTACATGTCCTCTAGGAAGCTTGTTAGAGAGAGCTGTAATTTTTCAGCATAACAGGTATAAAAGTTGGGCCATATTGTCTTGCTATTTTGAATTGATTATACAGGTCCATTAACTTTATAGTTTTGTCTCTGAAAGGTCTAGGTTTATTTGAGTTATCTATTTTTTCCAACTTACAAATTCAAGAAGATAAAACTCATTAAAATTGCTTATGGGTAGTGTATCCATAAAGATATGCCAAGATATTTACAGAAACAGAGTTTCTGTCTGCTGACCCTGAAAGAAAACTTGATTAAGATATAAAGCACTCAAGCACACTTCCTCCACTGTATTTATTAAAGAGCTATAGAGCTCCATATTGATCTATTAGTTCACTGCTACACTGCTCTTGAAGTGCACACTGCAATAAGAGCCAAATGTCATTTAATAGAACAAATCATATGTCTCTGTGTGTGTGTACACAGTCATGCACACAAAGTAATAAGGAGATTAAGTATAGAAATCACGGCTGAAGAAAAATATTTATTTTTTAAAACTTTGTGATTTTAAAGCAATACTAGTAAGTGTCATTAAGCAGAGCACACTAGACAAATCTGTAGTTGTGAGCAACCATGACAAAACAGTCTGTGAAACTCAAATACTTTTCAGCTTCTGATGGAATAGTGCAGCATAGGAGCTGCTGGGAGAATAAGGAAAATAGAGGAGAGGACGAGAGATGCTAAATAATTAAACAGAAATGTAAATAGGATGTAATCTTGCCCATTTTGAGTATTTTGTTTTATTTAGCTTCAGAAATGTGGCTTTTACCTTGTTTGCAATTTGTTAATTTGCAACAAAATTGAAAGCTCCCATCACAGAATTGTCTGATCCAAATTAAAAGGCTGTTATAGGTTGCATAAATGGATGCAGAAATGAGATGTTCTGTCTCTTGGTATCCCTTCTGTATCTGGTTGTTTGTAGCTACAGTCTCCACGGTTTCTCTTTGCTATCCAAATACTTATTTATGCTTGTGAGAAATAGCCACTGGTTCGTGGGGATAGCAATTGGTCCAGGAAGACAGAACATAATTGCTCCAGGTTTGCCAGCTGGAGAGGCAGGGAACCAAGGGAACCAACAGTTTGTCAAGAGCAGACAGCAAAACAGCAACAAAAAAAATGTGCAAAAGAAGGCAAGAGAGAAAGCAGTCATAGGGCAAAAGCTGCTGCAAGCCTTGTGGTTTGTATTTGTTGCTGAAGTTCTTCTCTGCAAGAAAATGTATTTTCACATCTCTGAAAAGTACTGCAATTTATAAGCTAACCTTGCTGCACAAGCCAGTCCTGTGACACCTAATAGACACCACTGTCTGGGGAATTATTTAGTCTAGTAAAATATTGTGGATCTAGGAATAATGGAACTTAGGTTGGGACATATCACATGCTATTACTCCATTTAACATCCTAAATAATCTCCATCTTCCAGTATTTTCTTGCCTCTTACATATTAGTAAGACTTGTGTCAGCAGTCCAATCTATGCTTATTTGACTCTTCTAACCTTTCATCCTAAATGATCCTTCCACCTCCCTAATTGTTTTAAATGCTCTTATCTGAAATATCTTCAATATTTTTCTGGCAATGAGGTGCCCTACATTTAATGCAGCATTCTGAATGTAGTTACACTCAGCTGTACAGAAAATAATATTGTCTGTGGTAAGACACCTGTGAGAATTTAGCCCCAAATTGCATTATCTATTTTTGCTCCAATATCACACTGCATACTCAATGTCAGCTTGCTGCAACACTCACCATGACATGTCTGCATTCATTATTGCTTTCTAGATTTCTGAGGTGTTCTTTCTGCAAAGACCCACATGGTGCTCAGCATGGAGTATGGGAGTGCAGCACTCTGTAACTATAGGTGGAGAATCGGTGTAGGGTGGGCAAGATGTGAAGACAGCAGCTCACTGAGGCTGGAACTTCATTGCCTTGTCCCATTTGGGAACTCTTCAGGAACAATGCTATTCTGTTTTCACAACCATTTCCAGCTGTTATTGGGTCACTAGGCATTGGTTGCCACAAGGCACATCTGACTACTGCTGGCATTTTACAGTTGCTATACCTGTTATCACAAACCCTGAACCTCCTACAAAATAAATCACTTGTCCTAGGCACTTGCCACCAGAAAGCACTAGTAAAACACTCACTTGCTTCTCCACTCACACTCGTTCCATTTTTTGCTATAGTTACCAATTCCATCACAGTTCATTTCAGAGCATCAAAATATAAAACTACTCCTTTGTGGGAGAATTTTACACCACAGGGAGTACTTACACATCAATGCCAATATTTTGGTAGCTATCACTACTTTTATTTACTGAAGATTCATTATTTTTTCTTTTCCATGAGCAATAAAGAGTTGGTAGCTGCCTGCAATATCCTCTGCTCCAGTATTCTACTATTTTTCAGTCAAGTCTTGCTGAGAAGTTGCTCTAGATCTGCTCTGTTTCCTAGTGATTAACTGAACCTCAAAAACTTAATACAATGTACAGTTATGTATTCATCTTACTTGTTCCATTTGCCAACAAAATGTAGCTTTCCCTGCTTCTGAGAGCATATAGACCTCAGCACGAGTCCTCATGAATCACTTGTAAGTAGTATCCTTCATATCGTGTCTCTTTGTACAAACCTACTAACACACTATTGAGATTCTGCAGCAAATGTGCAGAGAAAGGTGGGTATGCACCACCAAAAAAAAGCATAGGGTTTTGTTCACAGATTCACGTGTCAGTTTCTACAACTCATACATGTGATTCTGAAAAAAAGACAAACCAGAATATTCAAGCATAGAAAACACACTGAATTTTCTTCCCATTATACTAATGAAGCCTTAACAATATACACTCTTGAAGCTGGTAACAATCTTTGGGATCTTTTTAAAGTAACCTCTATTTATGTGAGCAAATAGCCAGACTGGATTGTCTATAAATTTATACTTTCTTCTTTAATTATCTATAAACTGACTTTCAGAAAGAGAACAAGCTTTATATGTGTAAAGTCTCAAATCTTAAATGAACTTTTGGTTGCTGAACCTCTTCCTAGTCCTGGAAGATGTTGTCTCTCAGTAGTCAAAGGATCCCAAAAATCGGTTTCTTAAGAGAATTTCCCCTGCCCTCAATCACAGATTATTTTTAAGAATTTAAATGAATATTCAAGGTATTTATGTCTTGTTCTGAGACAAAACTAGAAATAAATTTTCATAGGCTTAACTTTGTCTATGTCTACTTTACAATCTGACTAACGCAGTAAATGAGCAAATGCTACCACTGCTCACTGAACTTTACAAAGTGATGCCATAAAAGGACTTCTCTCAGTGTGGACATCAGTCCTCAGTAGCAAGGATGAACGAAGTAGAGACTATGAAGGCTTTAACTGATCCTCCCCGCTTCCATCATTCTCTGCTTCTGCACTTCTCTATCCCACTTTCGTACCGGAAGTTGCACAGCTCTGACTGATGTGGACTGCCTTAACTTTTCCCTAAAGCCTCTAAAACCAAAAAGAAATTGCTGGTGGATATATGTATTTTTTCTATCCTTTATAAAGCTGTTTAGTTACATCACCCTTCCTTTAAGATTCAGTTAGCACCATCAGCACAAATCTTCTGCTGGGAATCCAAGGAAAATGTCCCAGCACTGCATTCACACCACTTTTCAAATCTGATTCCGGCTATGCAATCTTCTCTTTGCAAAAACAGTATAGCATTAGTTAAAAGATTGTTCTCTTCTCAATAAAATCTCTGTCCTTTCATCTGCCTTTAACAATAAATTAGGTCTGGCCATGGTTGAGGAGGCAGTCAATTGTCAGATGCTAAATGCCTGTCCCAAGGACATCACACATGCAAAACTGAAGCTGGCTGGGCATGTTGTTCACACAAAGTCTAGTCCTGTAGATGCTCAACTTTCACATTCCTGC